>NC_067222.1:18980258-19280258 GCF_019924925.1 Ctenopharyngodon idella | reverse complement strand
AGATCAACTTATTGAACAAAACTTAAGAAACAAACTTTTGTTGGTACAGAGCTTATTTTCTGCAATAATCCAAAAGCCAATGGAAATGTCGAGGGAACCAGGATTATGCTAACTTTTGGGGTTGGCCTACAAAAAAAACATCACCACTGCATTCAGAAGACCTGAAATATAGGGCACAAGTTGCATTGATTTACTTTATGGTACTTTTATGGTGCATTTTGGAGCTTAGCAGTGTGAATCGCCATCCATTTTGGCGTATGAAAATAAACAGCATAGGCATTCTGCAAAATAACTGTTTTTTTTTTTTTTTTCCATACAGGTTTTCAATGGCATTAGGGTAAAAAAAATAATATGGCAGAATTTTTGTTTTTGGATGGACGTCCTTTTAAGATTGCATTACCTTTTCTCAATTTACATTTTATTAGTATATAGCCAATCAAACGGCAGAAACTAGCCTCACCTTTCCTTTGACAGCCATATCGCTGTCTCTCACTTCATTAACTGATAACAAGCAATTTGCGTTTCATTATGAATAACTAGTGAGTCATCTTGTATCTATGTTTTTTAATCCTATACTGCATCATCATGCCAACTGCATCAATGATTCACCGCAACTAGAAAAGCAGATTTAGCTTCCATTAGCCCTGGTTTCTTCAGGGACAAGTGATCCGTTCAAATGTGATGCCCACCAAATCAAATTACTGACAGCAGCCGCATACTGCTGTTATGAAACATTTAGATAACCTGCATTATTGTCTTATCAGCTGTTAATAGCCCCCAATAGTCTCTCCCTTCGTAAAGGCAAAGTGAAAATGCAATTTAATTTTCTCTGTAATGGTTGTTCTTTTTTTCCAGGTGTTTTAATGTTTTTATTTATTTATATAATTTGCTAACACTTTACAATAATTCTGTCAAGACAACTCTTGGGATATTGGTATGGTAATTGAGATTAGCATGGTAATGGATATGGCAGTGTTAATGTATTTGGTCTTGGTGGAATAGATCTGCTACGCTGCTGCCGCTGCTACAGAGCAAGTACCGAGACTTGCTACTGCCAGTACATTCACAGACATTGCTGTGAGCATGTAAGACATGCTGCTCATGCTGCTGCACATGTAACATACATGAATTAACCCCCCAACAAATCAGGAAACAAAGAAAAGGGCAGAGCCTTCAATACAAACATCTAACAGATCATTACAGGTGTAAGGCAAAGCCAATAAAGCTGTGGTGAAACAGCTGACGAAGACTATTATTGTACATTGTAAAGCACTTTTCACCCTATACATCTAATGGAGGATTAGACAATACAGTACTATACATGTGCTTTTGAGTGAGAACAAGCTGCTGCATCGACAGATATGCATAAATCGGCACATGATGACATAGACAGCAAGGGATAGAACAAACACCCCCCAGACAGACAGGAAAGATAGACAAACACCCACCCAAAAACAGCAGATCTGTGTGCTGTGTGTTCTCATGACCAGTAAATATAATGTTGCAAGCTGATAGAGATGGGAACCCACTCATGCATCTGTTGACATGACGCTAGCTTAAGACTTGTAAGATAGCTCATTTAGGGATTGATAACTGGACCACACAAAAGCACATAGGAGGAATAAAAGATAATTTTTACTTATCTTAGATGTTGATTCAGATGCCCTCTTAAAGTGCTGCTGACAGCCATTAATGCCAAATATTTGAATGTTTGAGCAGCAAGCTCATTGGCCGCTGGTTTGGATCTGTTTATGCACTAAATGCTCATAAATGACACATTTCACCTTTAAACATTGTCAGTGAGCATTTATGCACTGAAGTCTGTTGTTTGGAGTCCAGTAGCAGAGTTTGACACCGAGTATGTGTTTGTGCACCCCAGGTGGCTCCCCACTGAGTGAGCTGTCATGGCCGTCCTCTCTGGCGGTGGTGGCTGTCTCCTTCTCTGGCCTCTTCACGTTTGTCTTCCTCATGCTCGCCTGCCTGTGCTGCAAGAAAGGGGACATCAGCTTCAAGGTGAGATCTCAGTCCTCATTAGTCATTTCATCCATCACAACGGCCCCCCAAATTAAAGGAAGATGAGAAATTAATGTCTTCTGCGGCACCTCATCCTCATTTTTTATAGGCACGTCGTTCAGTTCACTCAAGTCTTTTTTTCAGCTACCTATTATCATTTTTGTTTGATGTCACCTTGTTTCTTCCTAGAAGTACATCATGTCATTCAGCCTGATTGGTTTGATTTGTCCTTCTAGTCATGTACACATGTACCTACAAAGCCTCACAAAGAAAACGTCAATCTTGCAGCGCTTTTCAGTGCAAAACAAAAAATGACTCTCAGTGGTCTTTTTTTTTTTTTTAATTCATTTCGAGGATTAAAGCCTCCATTTAATTCTGACCATCTTTGTTCTAGCTACTTCTGTATTGTGCATCCTTTAAACACGCGAAAACCTGAAGATAACTTAGATTTCTGAAACAAACTATAAAACAGAAGCATGGCACAATTAGTCTTAATGTTTGCTGTTTTTCATAGACTCTGTCCAAAACTTTGTGAGCTACTTCCTTAAAGGCTTAAAGGCTGTTCAAAAAGTTTGGCAGCATGATGATCCTGTCTTCTAAGTTTCCTTGTTGTAGTCAAAATCTCAAGAAGTATTGCATGCATCCTTTGTGGAGGTGGAAATCTGAGTGAAGTTAAATATAAGATGGCAGACAAAACAAGAGAAGTAATTATAAATAATTCATGCAGTACTCAGAAGTACTGATTAAAACTACTTCATTCCAATTAAAATAGATTGATACTGTATATCAGTGGCGTTAGTTAACTACAGTCAAGGTATGGCAAGTTCATTCAAAGGCGTCATTCAAGCTAACAATATTGCATGACAGTATCAATTCAATTAATTGTAGAATAACAGATGGGAGAAAGACAAAAATGCAGTTAAACATTGACCAACAGCATCAACCAATTTAAAAATAAAAATAATCACATAGCTTTGGAAATAACAGAGCTGATTATTAATAAAATAACAAAAAAGTTAGCTCTTACCTTGAAAAGCAAGAATTTACTCAATTAAGGTGAAATAGAGATCTCACAAGTTGTTGAAGTCCATGGTACTGCTTTCATCTGCTTGGAGTTTATTTACACCGAAATCAGTCATTTTTAAATGCTACAAGTGAATTTAGGCATCACAAAACAATTAATCACAATTAAAATCCCTTATTGACCAATGTCCTCTACCGTTCAAAGGTTTGGAGTCAGTAAGATTTTTTTTTGAAAGATATTCATATTTTTATTGAGCAAGGATTGTGTGTAGCTTTTCAATTCTTAAACAACCATGTAGGAAGACACATCATGGCCATATTCCAGCCCAGGATCAATGTTAAGATTCATCAGGCTCCAATTGTGAAATAATGGTCGGGAGAGGGCATGAAGAATCATTTGAACTGGCACCTCTGAGTCCAGACCTTAAATTCATTGAAAGTCTCTGGGATGTGCTGGAGTAGACTTTACAGAGTGCTCACCTCTTGCATCGACAATACAAGATCTTGATCAAAAATTGATGCACCTCTTGATGGAAATAACATCACAACATTTCTGTTGTGTCTTCATGGTTCCTTAAGAAATGAAAAGCTACACAATCCATCAATTAGGGTTTGAAGAACTGTTGCCAAACATATAACATGCTAGAAACATAATAATTACTGCAAAAATGATCCAGTTAGAGACTTAAGCATTTGCCTATTTAAATCCAAACAGTGACTTTTTTATGACTGGGCAGTGTACATATTCATGCTGATTATTCATGCTGATTATGCACCATGCTGCTGCGTAGCCAGACCTTCAGACTGATGACAAAAGGTCTGGATTCCTCGCAGCTTTCATTGGCAAAGGACTGCCCAAGGGGATGCCTGACTGATATGTAACGCAACCAGTCACAGTTTTTACCTTGTCATGTTTAGGGTTGTGAAAATGTGAAGTCGATGTTCCTACAATAACAGATCGGCATGCATCTAATAAATTTTTAATTCAAGAAAGTTGTGCAAGTTTACTGTAGCAATGGTGCCGCAAACTTCACATATTTTTGAAAATCCAGCATTTATTTCATACTAATAAGCACTGATTGTCACAGTTGAAAACACAAAAGCTTTCTTCTTCCATGAGGGGGTTTGGCATTACGACGGCTTTGTTTCCAGGCGTACTGTTAAAGAACGTGACACACACATCTCAGAAATCCTGTAGAATTCAACCAATCAGATGACGACTTCAAAACTCCCGAAGTGTTTCCCATTTTGTGTGCCTTATGCGTCAGATGTTCAAGTCAAGTCAAGTCACCTTTATTTATATAACGCTTTTTACAATGCAGATTGTGTCAAAGAAGCTTTACAGTGATAACTGGTATATAATTTTGGCTGCACAGCAGCTCTTAAAGAAAATGGTGTCAATGCAGGCAGATCAAAGCACTGTTGAATATCAAATGTCAAGTTCAGCTTGCAGTCTGTGGACGTGATGACTGAGGCTGAGGCTGAGACTAAAGGCCTGTTCACACCAAGAATGATAACTATAAAGATAACTATAACGATAACTATATTTGTGTCCACACCAACGAACGATAACGGTCTGTTTATTCTAAGCTCACACGTTGCGGCTTTGAAAGTGTGTACAACATGTTTTTGCTGTTCTTATTGCACTTACACGGCTTTAACCAGTAGATGTCCTCAGCATGCTATGTTTCGAGTGAATAGCTAGTGTAATCGATCTGATCTAACAGTGAATTTAGCTGACAAAGTCAATATAGTGGAATAAAAACAACGGCTAGTCTTTTTCACTGCAACTTCAAAGGAAGCAAGACAATGTGTCGAAATTAGTGCTATTTTACGTTACATTTTTGCTAGCCTGGCATAATGATCTCATTACTTTTCACCATTTATTCCGAGGGTATGCGCCTTTTTATATATATATATATATATATATATATATATATATTTTCTTTAAAGTATCGTTAAAAAATCGGGGTTGACTTGTTAAACAGTGGTGGCTTTTTCTGGACCTCGGCAATTAACTTCTCCGTAATGTCGTCCGCCATTTTAAATGCGCGAGCCCTTAAATTAGAACGGATTATGATTGGCTGTCAGTGTTTTATCGTTCAACAGCTGGAAAAAAATCATTCTGAAAGTGATCCCAATGATATTGTTTCTCTATATCATTATAGCTGTGGTGTGGACACTGCTATTCTTTTATATTCAGAACGATTTTTAGAATTATATCTTTATCGTTATATTTAAAGTTATTGTTCTTGGTGTGAACAGGCCTTAATCTAATCTAAATCTTAATCTAAATCTGTTGCAAATAGAGTCACCCATATGCATCGCATTCATTTCAGTCAGGATGCTGCATTATAAGGCATCTTCCCATGTAGGCAGCAGGGCAGATCACTAGGTTTAGGAACAGAGCCATAGCATTTCTTTATGAAGAATGGCACATCGAACCCAGCATGGCTCTGATACATGGGGTGATTTTGCTCAGGTGGCTGAAGCCTCTGCTTAATAGAATTAGATTTTGCTCAGCAAGAACAAAAATTAGAGGGAACATGAATGTTTGACAGAGAATATAAACAGATGGGGACAGTAGGATAAGTTGTTATCAGAATTGGCTTTGGTAACACACAGTTGAGGATTAATGTAAGCAGGCTGTTTATGTCCTCATGCACAGCAGCAGTGCGCGAATGGCACATCATAAGACCCTATCGCAGCACATAGCTACAGTCCGTTAATATGCTGCCCATAAAGCCCTGCTTCTGTACTGTCTGTTTTTAATAGGATCGTCTGCTCTAAGTGACTGTGTGAGTGGGTGGATGGTTTGTCCATGTCTGTCCCACACTGGGCTGTCTGTGGCAGACTGCGAACATGGTTCAAGTCCAGGGATCATGTATAATTACCATGGCATTTGTTGTTCTGTGGAAATCGCAGGGATGCCACCCTGTGGAGAGTCTGTCCATGTTCGTATGGGCGTTCAGACAGAAAACAAGCTGACCTTCCTTGTGTATGAATTTCTAGCCTTACCTGCTCTTTCTAGCTCATTAAATTAGCAATTAAGCCTAATTGCCTATATTAGTACATTGTAAATTTCAAAATAAAACTGTTATCGTGATATGGCTTAGTGCAATTGTAATATCATGCAGACTGTGATTTAATTAAATAAGTATGTGCGCTCCAGAGTGGCGCTGCTCATCGCAGCCCATGATACAATGCTTCACCGGACCACGAATTGCCTGCATGCAAAGTGCAGAGCTTCACTCCGAAACCAGCAGCGTTTCAGAAACCACCAGCATCCATTTGCAACCTGTCTTGCAACTAGACATATTCGGCTTTTCGAACAAGAAAAAAATGTAGGACTTGATTTTGTCCATGGGGAATATATTGGATGGTTCACTCACATGGAAAAAAAAAAAAAAACATAATGATTAAAGATTAAGCAGTTGAATGAATTTGTTTTAATTTTAGTCCATTTCTACTTCCTTGCAGGGCTATAACCACCATAGGAGTTGAGGGGGACAAGTCCCCTCCAATAATTGGAAATGACCGAATTGTCCCCTCCAATATTTGATATTTCTTCATGCTGCTCTCCATTACACACTGCTGTTAGGATGACAGACAGATTAAAAAGTTAAAATTCTAGCCTGGTCTGCCTCTGCTGTCTAACAGCACTCGTCAATGTCAAAATGATGGCCAATCAGATCAGAGAAGGCGGGGCTTACTATTCACTGAAGACGAGTGTGAATTCCATTGCAACGCTTTTAGTTTTTACAGTGAAAGAGTGTGCGTGGTAAGATACACTATATTGCCAAAAGTATTGGGACACCCCTCCAAATCATTGAATTCAGGTGTTCCAATCACTTCCATGGCCACAGGTGTATAAAATCGAGCACCTAGGCATGCAGACAGCTTCTACAAACATTTGTGAAAGAATGGGTCACTCTCAGGAGCTCAGTGAATTCAAGCATGGTACCATGATAGGTTGCCACCTGTGTCAGCTGTTAGTGGTATTATAACAAAGTGGAAGCAATTGGGAACAACAGCAACTCAGCCACGAAGTGGTAGGCCACGTAAAATCACAGAGCAGGGGTCAGCGCATGCTGAGGCACACAGTGCGCAGAAGTCGCCAACTTTCTGCAGAGTCAATAGCTACAGACCTCCAAACTTCGTGTGGCCTTCAGATTAGCTCAAGAACAGTGCGTAGAGAGCTTCATGGAATGGGTTTTCATGGCCGAGCAGCTGCATCCAAACCTTACATCACCAAGTGCAATGCAAAGTGTCGGATGCAGTGGTGTAAAGCACGCCGCCACTGGACTCTAGAGCAGTGGAGATGAGAGTCTGTCTGGCAATCTGACAGACGAGTCTGGGTTTGGCAGTTGCCAGGAGAACGGTACTTGCCTGACTGCATTGTGCCAAGTGTGAAGTTTGGTGAAGGGGGGATTATGGTGTGGGGTTGTTTTTCAGGGGTTGGGCTTAGACCCTTAGTTCCAGCGAAAGGAACTCTTAATGCTTCAGCATACCAAGACATTTTGGACAATTTCATACTCCCAACTTTGTGGGAACAGTTTGGGGATGGCCCCTTCCTGTTCCAACATGACTGCGCACCAGTGCACAAAGCAAGGTCCATAAAGACATGGATGAGCGAGTTTGGTGTGGAGGAACTTGACTGGCCTGCACAGAGTCCTGACCTCAACCCGATAGAACACCTTTGGGATGAATTAGAGCGGAGACTGCGAGCCAGGCCTTCTCGTCCAACATCAGTACCTGATCTCACAAATGCGCTTCTAGAAGAATGGTCAAAAATTCCCATAAACACACTCCTAAACCTTGTGGAAAGCCTTCCCAGAAGAGTTGAAGCTGTTATAGCTGCAAAGGGTGAGCCAACTCCATATTAAACCCTACGGATTAAGAATGGGATGCCATTAAAGTTCATGTGCACGCAAAGGCAGGTGTCCCAAAACCTTTGGCAATATAGTGTATAAGTAACATTGAATATTTTACAACTTTTTTTACAATGGATATGTTTAACAACCCACAGTAACATACAGTGATGCAGAATACCCAACTTTTTAATGGAATTTCTCAATTTTGAATTGAGAATATGCTATCATTTAAATTATGTAATTCATAACTGAATGTGACTGAGACAAGATGTTTTTTTTTTTGTTTTTTTTTAATTTTTTTGACATATTAGACATACAAACAAGAGTAAATGTGTGCATTTAACCTTCGGTCCCCCAATGTTCAAGACATGGTTACAGCATTGCTTCCTTGAATTACAATTCTGCATCCTGTCCTTTACCCTAATTGAAATTCAGGAGCTAAATTGACATTTAAAAGGCATCTTAATTCTGAATGGTGCACAAACCTACACTGTACCCTGGTAGAACCATAGTATGTTTCTATAAGGGAACACATGCCGGAAAAAAAATCTCTCACATAATGCTCAGTAACATTACCAAGGAGTGGGCGGCATTTGCAGTAGCATGTGAGACCAGACCACATCTTTTCATCTTGATTTCACATGGGTCTCTGTAACAGACAGTCGTGTTGATATTAAATGTGACTAAAGCCTCTTTAGGGATTGTGTGTATCTTGCGAACGAGTAGCAAACGCTGCTGATGGAGTGAGACAGCTGCTCTTCCTGAATGGAAAGCAGCCCTCGCTCCCCGGAGCTACAACTATTGCTGGAGTCTAATTGAAATGAGTTGGCTGCTTCACACTGGCGTACTTTTCATCAAGATGTTTGAGGTTCTTATTGTGCATCTGTTGGGAAGTAACTGATTGTATGGCTGCAGTCCATTATGGTCTGATATCCTGTGCCAATATCAAACTGGCACTGGAAACATGCTGCTTTCTCATGGACACTTTCTACTGTATGTCTCAATAGACATTTGTCATAGTACATTTGACCGTTTAGCTTTGACAGTTAGCCCCTGCTGGTAGATGGCAGATTACAGTATGCGGGTAAACAGCATGTTTCTTATTAGAACATATAGTAGATGCCGTATTTAATTTGATGCTGAATGCCGATAGAAGGATGGAAGTATAGCTTACAATATGTTCAATCTGTCATACTATCATAGGATGTCTAATTTTCACAAAATATTTTTTAGTCCGCTGTAAAATTGACTGGGCACCTATAGTAGTGGCCAAAAGTGATGTCCGGACGGGATATTTGTTTTTAATGACCCAACAAGTTTGATTAAACCATCAAAAATATGAGGAAATATATATATTTTTAATATTTTAAAACATCCATCCATCCATCCATCCAACCAACCAACCAACCATCCATCCAACCAACCGAACCATCCATCCATCCATCCATCCATCCATCCATCCATCCGAACCATCCATCCATCCATCCATCCATCCATCCATCCGAACCAACCAACCAACCAACCAACCATCCATCCATCTATAAATACATATAAAAATTGCATAGAAAAACAAAAAGCTCACACGAAAAAGCACACATTGACTACAACATAATCAGTTATTAATATTTCATTGGTTCTGTCTTGTTTTTTCATATGTTCATAATTTCTTTGTACTGGCCAAAAATTATGTCCACACAATTTGGCCTGTTTCATTGCGTTATCACAAATAAAACAATCGACTCCCAGCACAACTACTCAATATGCTTACAAAATCTTTAGCAAAAATTTTAAATAATAATTAAATACAGGGTGCATATGTCATTTTTCCTAGGCCGGACATTACTTTAGTCCACTACTGTATATAGTATATATAGTATTTCATATTGAACAAACTGTACTTCTGTCAGAGTCAGACTCAACAAAGTATTTGCATGATTGTTAAAATTTACAATGTTAACAGACTTACAGACAATAAGGTGAAGTAAATAAAGAGATACTGTATAGAAAATGGGGGGGGAATAAAAAGAGAAGGTGAAATAAGTTTTGCTGCTTAATATTTTGTGGAAACCATGATACATTTTTTTTTCTTCTTTGATGAATAGCAAGTTCAAAAGAACAACATTTATTTGAAATAGAAATCTTTTGTAACATTATAAATGTCTTGAAATCTCAAAAGGATGAGGAGCAGGCCAACATTTCCCAGCCTCATCTTATTCTCTTCATCCCATCATGCACATAAAACACATGGAACCAGCAGCTACCTTCAAATGAAAGTTTTTATCGACTGCTGGTGAATAAAGATAAACTGCTGCCTCCTCTTCAAACATGTCCTTTTAGTACTTTAGTAATGCACACATAATGCATGAATAACAGATTGAAGTATGAAATATTTATATGGACTGTGTGTGAATTAAGTAAATTACTTTGCACCCTCAAGTGGTTCTAAATGATATTGCATCAATTTGCCTCACAGCCATCCACTGCCGATGATAAACACCCTATTAGCAGATGCAGTTCAGTATAGATTTGCTATTAAAAGCTTGTTTTACATTGAAAGTGGCAAAAGAAGCTTTCATTTTATAATACTTATAGAAGCTGCACACAACTACATATTTAGTTTGAGTACCAGAATTTAATAAATAAGTGTTTCCATACAATATGCACACAATCAAAGCTATTTTTTTATGCAGGAAAAAGGTGATCTTTCCATCTGATGCACGAAAAAGAGAAATGGCTGTTTTTCCTTCCTCAGCAAATCCTTTTTTAGTCAGAGAACAATTGTAACATTACAAAAAGAAATATTGTACTTCTTAAAATAGGTGAGGTACTACAGCAGACGATAAGAGATATTATCCATTGTACTCAGACATACAAAGAATATGAGGATATGCAAGAAAAGATAAATACTCTAACGTTATTGGTAAAGTAAGGCACAAAAGTCACAGTTGAAGAATTGGCTCCCTTTCTGTTCATGAGTATAGGAATGTAAATTGAATTTGGCCACAGCCAATTTGAATCGGAATTGCAATTGGATTGACATAAAAGGAATTTAATGAATTACAAATCATAGAAATTCATTACAGTCACACAGCAGATGCTCACAACTGCTCCTACTCCTTTCTGTAAACAGCAGAACCGATGGAAAGAAGGTGAATGGCTTTATTTTACTGAATATAATATAAAGACTAAAGGACACTTTGGTCTTAATGTAGGAACTGCCACAAATTTCATCATACACACCACACTGTAAAAAAATGTTTGTAATTTTTGCAGAAAAAGACTGTAAAAAAAGCTACAGTAAAAACATGTTGTGTAATTTTACTGAATACTATTACATTTTATGATGAAAAAACTGTAAAGGACATTCCCAGAAGCTTTAATTTAGTGCTTTAATAGGACAGCTCAAAACATTACTGTATTACATATAAATGAAATATTTCAAATCAAATACATATTTCTCATTTTGAATACTAAAATTTAAAAGTATTTATATATACAATTCTGCATCTTGTTTACTACCCAAATCCAAATTCAGATCAAATACAAGAACTGAATTCACGTCGGTTATGGCACAGATTCAATATTACAATTCAATTCCCCAACACAGATGCTCAACAATAATCAGACTGTGTGAGAATAAGCCAATATGTGGAGCTGTGGGAGCTGAATACCCATAGGTTATTGGGTCCAAGCAAATGATTTTCAAAATGTGGCATTCAGCATTCATAACACAAGAAATAACGCATGAGAGACTTTCATCTGCCGTCATACTGTGACAAAAAAGACCATTAAAATTCCATATTAATTTCCCAGTATGCGTAAAGTAATAGTGCTGAAGTAATACTGTCACTGTAAATTTCCTGCTTGTGTCTGAATTGTGTCATTGATTCTCTGTGCTTTTGTTCCCTGCAGGAATTTGAAAATACGGAGGGGGAGGAGGCCCAAGCTGGCCTTTCCACTTTAGCCTCCCCCAGCTCTCAAAATGACCCCGAGGTTTATATCCTGCCTCTCACGGAGGTCTCACTACCTGTGTCCAAACAGCCCAGCAAATCATGTAAGAATCTTGTTTTGTTCATTTTTTACTCACCCAACACAAAAGGAGATGTTTTGAAGAATGTGTTTTCCATGGAATGAGTGCTGGTCATGTGATTCAAAATGGCGGCAACCACGAGAAGGCGGCACAAGTTGACATTTTTTTAATGGAAAACATGATTTAGAGTAGACTTACTGCCTAAAGGCGCAAATATACTCATGGCAAAGTCCGTATTCGTTATTTGCTCAAGGGGTAAAAAGAAGTTTGAAATCGCTGAGCAGTGATATAGCAAACATTCCAACGTCGCTTGCACAGTGTTAGTTGAATATGTAAATATGTGCTGCGCGCTTTCCTCTTAATAACAAAATAAACACAACAACAATGACAGCGGTGAGAAAACAGTGCCAGTGTCAATAGAATTTCAGCTTTAATTTCTACTATAAAGCGGCTCTCCAGTGTGTTCATGCTTTTACTTGCGTCTGACCTCGACGGACTGAACAGAAGAAATGAACCGGAGAAAAGTTTCAGATCAAAGAAGGCAGAGCCTCACAGCCACACCCACCTATTATGTAATCACCATGGACCAATGGTAGTTTGAAGGTTTTTACCAGTCGGAGTAAACTCCCGAAAACCATTTTAAACAGTTCGAAATTATGTCACACTGGTTCATTATTCGATTTCGAAGTACATCAGGGCCTTAATGAACACACTGTGTGTTAACAATGGTGTTTATAGCTCTTCATTGTCAGCAGTGTGCATTCACACATTGCAGGCAGATCGCTGGTTGTGTTTCTCATTAATAAACAATACTGGAAGTGAAGTGCCACACTACTCTGATATTTGTCCCTCACATTCCTAACGGCCTTGTGACAGGAAGAGTAAAGAACAGGATCTCTCTCTGTGCCCATTGTGAACGGATGGTTCCGGAAAAAGAGCAGTGGCCTTGTTTATGTTCTCACAGCGCAGAGAGGGGTGGAGAGCGAACCGTCTCTGGAAGCAGAACACACATCTGTCAGTTGCATAATGCACCATGAGACCGGCCCAGAGGACTCCTGGCATGATGGATGCATGTGAACTGGACTGCAGAAGGGAAAGGAAGTTATTAATGCATGGAGCGCTAGAGAGTACAGATGGAAATGAAGCTGTTTTTTACCAACAATATTTTAACAGATATGAAACAGATGTGTCCTAAACCCAAATTGGCTGTAGGTTTTCATCTCTTTAGAAGAGATGAATTGATTTGTTAGTGGTGCTTGCTAAGGTAAACTACAATTACAATTGCTCATATTTGGGGTTAAAGGTTTTTTGTCAATGAAATGAATACTTTTATTCATCAAGGATGCATTAAAGTAATCAAAAGTGACAGTAAAGAAATTTATAATGCTACAAAAGAAGTCTATATTAAATAAATTAATTTCTTTGATTTTATCAATATTATCAATGTTGATAACATTGTTATCAATATATTATCAATGTTATCAATATATTATCAATGTTGAAAACAGCACGGCTGTTTTCAACATTGATAATAATAATGTTTCTTGAGCATCAAATCATCATATTAGAATGATTTCTGAAGGATCATGTGACTGAAGACTGGAGTAATGATGCTGAAAATTCAGCTTTAACGTCCCAGGAATAAATTACACTTTAAAATATATTAAAATAGAACACAGTTACTTTAAACTATAATATTATTTCACAATATCACTGTTTGTACTGTATTTTTGGTCAATTAATTGCAGCCTTGGTGAACATAAAAGACATTCAGCAAAAAAAAAAATGTATATATATATATATATATATATATCAGTGGCGTGCAGTGGTGTTCTGAAATGAGGAGGCAAATTTTTTATTTATTTATGAATCAATGTAAATTCATGTGCATTACTCTTAACGTTGACACATCTTTCTTGTTAAATGAACATTACTTTACATTACATCAAAAAAGAAAAGAAACCAAATACAATTCTATTTTGTAATTTTACATTAACAATGTATTGCAATAAATGTTCTATTTATCAAAACCAAGTCAATCTCATCAAGTTAGTGTTTTAAGCATTTCTACATTCATTCCAAAATAATAACTAAAGGCAATAATAATTTAAACAATATATTTTATTTGTGTATTGATGTTTTTCTTTTTAATAGTCAACTTAGGCTATTTTGGATCATCAGTCATGCTCCGTAAACACCGTCTGTCACAGACACGAATTGTATTTTTAATTTCACCAAGCTGGTGCACTAAAAATCCCTGCAGTCATCGTGTTTTCAGTCCATTTCAGGTTTGATTTTGACGTGACATAAAGCAGTGATATCTAACTGGGTGATCTGTTTACTTACTTTTCAATTAGTCTTCCCATTGACGCCATCATTTGTTCATTCAAACTGACGCTTGGAACGCGCACGTAAACAAGAGGCGGGATTTATCGCACACAAACAAAATCATATCCAATCATAACCAATTACATCCAATCATAGCGCGATGGAGACATTGCCTCCTCTCACGTGACTTTCCCCCATTCATTCTCAATTACCCCCCACAAAACCCACCGCACGCCGGGGGTCTGATGGTTTTCTATGGTTTTCTATGAGAGCAAAGGGAGGCATGACTCCTGCTGTAACTTTAGAAATACGAGTGACTTGCGCTCTCTTTAATGTCATAATTTGTAATATTTGTGTTGTTTTATATGTAATATGGATTATTTTCTCATCCTATTTTTTTTTTGAGGAGGCACTGCCTCCCTTGCCTCCTCGGAGGAAACGCACCTGATATATATATATATAAAATGGCATTTTCGACTTTTTTGTAGTCTAAACACAGAAAAGATGAGTAGTTTTTCATAATTTTTCATAATTTGGGACATAACACGTACGCAACATAATTGAAAATGCCCAATATCGTCTGTGTCCAAATAGTCATTTTTACTAACTCTATTGTCATATGCCATGTGACATTCACTATTTAGATAATAAGTTAACAAGTCCATCCTCTCTCTCCAAATGAATGAGATAGACTGCTACCGATGTAGATACACCAGACATTGACACACTTTTGAATAAACTGATCTGATTTAATTAATCCGAAAGATCAGATTTGAAAAACAAGCCTTAGTGGGATATTTTCCATCTAAATTGTCACCTAGAAACAACTCAGGACACCCTAGAAAGAGCAAGCTAATGCAAAAAAACCTTAGGAATTGCATAGTAACACCCTGGCAACCACTCACAATGCCTTGGCATAATGGCAGAGAGTTTTGCACAGGCGAACAACATTCACATTTTCTTCAGGAATGATAAAAATCTACTGAGTGTATTACATGTAATTTCGCATGAAGTCAAACCCATTCGCTGAATGGCTGACTGTCGTGGGTGAATCCGTGCAAGTTAGGTTTTCTCCCTATGACTCACACGCTCTGTCTGCGTAGAGCATCAGGAAAGGGTGGGGGAGACAGCGGGATGCTGGAATGAAAGCAGGGATTGGACAAAAGAGTTTTAGGAGCCAGCCAATAGCCTCTGGACTATTCGTTGCCTGTGGTTACAGCCATGTGATTGGTCCAGGTGTTGCAGAGCGAGAGGGTAGCACTGAGTCCCTTGTGATATTGAGAAGGGCTCGGTCATGGTTGGACCGCTCCCTTTCCGTCCTCCCCCTCTTCCTCTTCTTCATTCTCGTGCATGTTGTATTAATGTTGTATGTAAAACACTTGACTGAATGCAATGAAGTAAAACCCCCACACTTGAATGTCCCTGGTGTTTTTTCACTCCTAAACTACATTTCTAGGTTTTCACTGACTGTGACATAAGCTTCAATCTGAAAGAGGTTGAGCATGGAGAATCAGAGAAAAAGGGTCTCACAGTTACGCCTTTATTCATAGAGTGGACACTTTAATTCAAAGGAGCTTATAGAACATTTAAGACAAGGTTTCTCAACTCTGGCCCTGTTGTTTAGGGTTAGAGGTAAACTCTGCAGGACAGTGGACCTCGAGGGACAGAGTTGAGAAACCCTGGTTTAAGGGAAACATTTCTATCACTTATTTTCTTAAGGAATTGAACCCAACATGCTCTACCAATTGTTTAGCTTGTATGGGAACAATCATTGTAACTATCACAATGTAATTAAAGTTATCATGAAATGGAAATTGGGACTCTTTTCTTTCCAATACAAGTGAAACAGCTTCGCGAACAATAAAAAAAAAAGAAAAAAAAAGTGGGACTTCATTTTGTCCATCAAGGATTTACTGGATCATTGGATTGTTGTCATTTGCTAATTGTTGCAATTTGCACGTTAATGTTTTTAAAGATAAGGGCAGGTTTGTCTTTTTAATAATGATGTCTATAGATAAATCATTCAGAATGAAAACTAGATTAATCAAATTTGATTTTATGGGGATATTTATATATCTTCCATGGAAGTCTCAGGACTAGAAAATGTTCATCCAATCATTGCATTCGGTGACGTTCTACTCGGAGCTGTTCACGTCCTCAGACTCGGAATTATGTGTTTTAATGGCAACACTATGAACGGCAAAATGACATGAGGTAATTTAACGCTGTCTCTCGTGACGCTTTGCAGACTCTGCTCTAGCTGTGTGTGTTCATGTGAGGCGTGGCTTTGGCAGTGTTGCCAAGTCCATGGTTTTCCCCCGGATTATGGGGGAAATTTTAAAATGGGCTATTTTAACACTGTTGGTTGCCGCGGGTTGTTTTCCATGTCCGCGGGTTGAAGCGGCCCCAAATAACATGATATGTAGCCCCTGTAATGCAAATTTTACCAGGAGAACCCCACCAAAAAGTATATTTTACCCACCGAAATATGATTTTTTCCAAGGGGGACCCCCTGAAACGCGATTGGGCTAGTTTTGAGTAGCAATTGGGTGGGTTTTGTTGTGAAAACCTGGCAACCCTGGGCTTTGGAGATGCTCTAGGGGAGGGTGGGATCTTATTCTTTCAAAGCTAGCTTTATATTGCTAGCCTTTCCAAAGTTGCCTACCCCTGCCTTTAAAGACAAAAGACAAAACAGCAAAATTAATATCATATAGTTGCATCTCTAAATTCTGATTGGATGACACAAATTCAGAGCTGTTAAACTAGCTTATATGATCTATGTTGATGCTTAAAGTCGAGACATTGCTCGATGCCCATGAACAACTAAAACCTGCTAAGCATTGTGCCAAACAACACTCCTTCATAAGTTCATCCTCATCATATTAGAAATGTCCTGCTCTGTATTTTCACATCATTTCACACATATTTCTTTGTCTCTCTTTCAAAACATGCAAATAATGTATGCCATCCTTTGCAGTACATATCCTAAACGGTGTAGTAAAATCTGTAATGGCTGACACATTTCTAACTTTGCATTTTATATACTGTAATTCAGCTTTATTTATCTACCATGCTAGTGCTATACCAGAATCAACACCATCATACATAAATCGACAAATTTGATGTACGCATATTTTCTCTTCCATATTGAAAGCTCATGCAAAACAAATTCATCTTAGCACCTTTGAAATCCCTTCATTCAGTTAAGTTTGCAGATTTACTCGTTCTGAAATCTTTTGTCGACATATTAAGTAGAATTTCTCTTCTAGCCCATGTGCGATCATAGGCCAGCCTGGGTCTTCTCGTGCAATTGTACTGCGTTTTAATGCATTTTTAACATGGCCCAAGGCTGCTGTGGGAATGCCAGGAGTAGGACGGGAATGCACAACTCACAGATTCCACAGAAATCATATAAAAGGCCAGTTCAAGTCTGCTGAAGAAAAGAGAGATAGTTGTGTGTCAGGAATGGGGGGGTGGCGTGGGGGGGTCATTGCTGTGACAATCCTGGCTCTGAGCAGCAGAGAATGGGCCTTGTGTCTGGGCTGGTACTGGGGTACCAGGCGCTGCTGCTCTGCGGACAAAAGCCACAATGTAACTGTGGCGGGGAGTGCGAGGGGCTGGAATGAGAAGCTTCTGGAACGCTGCAGAGGAGGAGAACAGTTTAGTGCATTAATACAGGGATGGGTCTGTGAGACGCACACACGCACACTGTGAGACCTGCTCGTAGCACAGGAGGAGGTGTGTGGGGGCTCGTGTTAATGACAGAGGTCTTTCTGCTGCTCACAGTGCTTTATTTGTTTACAACTGCCCCCATAGTCTTGCTGAGACAGACAGAGGGAAGGGGGCAGAGGAGCGAGGGTTATTATGTGCTCATGGCTTTGCTTGCGTGAGCAGATTCATTTGGCATGTGCGGAGCTGCTCGGCAGACATACGTCCAGCTCCTGGTGGGGCCGAGGGACACTTGGCACTTTAAACACTGATCTCAGCTAGAGCTGCTAGTTTTTACCACAGCTTCAAGATGAGTTGGCTCCAGCTGAGAGTTCCAGCCGGGTGCATTATGGGAATGTTGTGGAACGCCATATCTCAGCACGAGGAGACGAGCTCTTTCTCTGGGAAGGAAGAAAGACAGCGCTGCTTTCTCAGCTGTCAGAGGGCTTGGAGGGTTAAACCCCTGGAGCTTGGACGGAGACATGGAGAACCGGAGAAGAACGGCAACTCCATTCCACAGCGTTGTCGGACCTTCATCCTAAGGTTTCCTGCCAGACAAAGAGAGCTGCTCTTCGTCGCTGTATCTTATCTGCTGAATTATGATGGTTCAAGGTATTTAGAACCAGAGTGTCTGAAGTTTTGTCAACTTCGATAGAATTTGATCCATTTTACATCTACATCATGTGGTAATAGAAGAGGTAGTTTGAGCAGATAACCATGGTTCTTGTGGTTTTGCCTCCCTGGATATTGGTCACTCTTCCATTGCTTGAGAACATTCAAACTGCTCATTGTGTCCATGAATTAATGTTTTCTCTCCGTTTCCCTCAGTTCAGCTCCTGAAGCCTACAGATCTCGGACGCCACAGCCTCCTCTACATAAAAGAAATGGGACATGGCTGGTTTGGCAAGGTGAGACCTTTTATAACCCAAGCTATACCGTAAGGTGTCCCTTAGAAAAACTCATGGAGTTTATATTAAACATAGTACAGTGTAATGTGGTTGTGATCTCATTATGAGCTACCGGTTAAACGAACAGTTTTAGATAAATAGCGCACAAGTGTTCACTCTGTGCTGCCAGTTTCACAGGTGGCAGGTGTGAGCCATTTCCTCAGTGTTAATGTGCGGTTTGGGCTGGCTTTCAGGTTTTGCTGGGGGAGGTGAATGCTGGACTCAGCACCACACAGGTGGTGGTTAAGGAGCTGAAGGCCAGTGCCAGTGTACAGGAGCAGATGCAGTTCCTGGAAGAGGTCCAGCCTTACCGGTACACACCTTTCCTCTTATCTCTCTAACCCCATTTATTTTACTCACCCCCTCACATCTTATGTTATCTTATGCTATATGCTAACATATATGCTATATTTATGACATTTTGTCCTTACATCTCTCTTGAAAACACATGAATGATATCTCTTATTTGGAATGTTTAACTAAACAGTTTCTCATGTGATGTTTGAATGTGTGGATCTTACAGGGTGCTCCAGCATCCAGCCCTCCTGCAGTGTCTATCCCAGTGTTCAGAAGTCACGCCCTACCTGCTGGTTATGGAGCACTGTCCCCTGGTAAGCCACCAAATACCAGGCACTTCCCTTACTCTGAGGTGGTCTGCCTACCCTTTAGAATCTATACTAGCGGTCAGCAGCCTTTTGAGATTAAGTGGCATATTATATCAATTATAATACAATGTATTGAAGCTGACACTTTGGTAAGCCACAACTTCAAAATGCCAGACCGATCCCAGCTTAGAAACTCTTGCCATATAATCAGACTTTTGTTCTTTGCTTGTGTAAGTCTATGGAGAATCTGTGTGTTTAGAGTATTATTATTATTATTATTATTTTTTTGCATTTAAAAACTAAATTGTCAGGTCACTAAAACATGGAACCCAGAGAGGTTGCATGCTTTATTTTACATACAATTTTTCAAATCTTTATGTAAATCTTGATAAGTTCATGTTGTGTATCAACTGTAATGTTAATAACTTTCCTAAAATTTCATTTATGTATTGATTTATACTATGTAGTTATACTAAAGGTAATAGTAAATAAAGTGTTCATGGTACAACAGGGAGGAGGTTGTCAAAATATTAGGAACAGTTCTGATCACCATCAAATGTGGCTTTTCTCTTTTTATTTGATTATGGTAGGTGTTTCTAATTTCACAGTTTTAATCATTTTACTGCATCATTCAACAATTTAAGGAAAACAGCATCGCTTTTAACTGAAAAGCATGCAGTGACATTTCTGTAAAGCTGGTCTGAGCATACAAAAGGGGACGGAGCTTAGCAAAGGGGTAATTAAACAGCTTAATGCTCCCTCTGCTGGTCATATTAGAAATTGTGCATTGGCACAGTTTGCACAGCAAACTAACAGTAATGGTACCAGAATTACAGTTTAAGGTGGTGAGCTGTATGATAACACACATTAGCATTCATGCATTGTTCTTATGATTGATGTTAACTTTATACAGGGAGATGTTAAAGGATACCTACGTAGCTGTCGGGCCACAGACTCCATGACCCCTGACCCTTTGATCCTTCAGCGGATGGCATGCGAGATTGCTTCTGGTCTTCTGTACCTTCACAAACACAATTACATTCACAGGTCAGGATCCACTAGCCTTTGGCCTTTTCCCTGAATATTGATTCTTTTAGCTATTTTTCACCCTGCCGCTCACTGGACGTCCAGCTCTGGTGTCTCCTGGCAACAATATCCTGGTGCTGCCTGAGTACATGTCACAGACTCCAGCATCAGTGATTTTGTTGCTGGGGGAAAACCCCTCGCTCAACAAACACCATCAGTTATTTCTTAGTCACCCTTGAAGAAAATGTGAGATGACACTACAGACTTCCTTTGTCATGAAAGTTTGCCAATGACAGGAACTATAAATGATGCAAACATTGCTCCACTCTGTCCTGTTCTCAGTGACCTGGCTCTTAGGAACTGCCTGTTGACCTCAGAGCTGGCAGTGAAAATTGGAGACTATGGCCTCAGCCACAGTAAGTACAAGGTAAGTCTGTGCAGGCTTTTAGGATTGCAGTCATGCTGATCCAATTTTTTTTGACATTGTCTCAGTATTTGTTCATATTCAATATCAATGCATCCTTTCCCCCTGTTAGGATGACTATTATGTAACAGCAGATCAAATATGGGTTCCTCTACGCTGGATTGCCCCAGAACTTATTGACGAAGTCCACGGCAATCTCTTAGTCGTGGACCAAACCAAGGCCAGCAATGTCTGGTGAGAAATAATTTAAAGAAAATCACTATGACAGAGGTTCTTAATCTTGAGGTCACATGAGATTACATGATATGTGCACTAAAATGTAACCTGAATGCAAAGGTGAACTCAGCATAACAATCAGGATACCGCAAATGGCCAAGGCAGAACTAGCACTTATTTGGATACTAATTTTGGGGTAATATTTGGCTTATCCAAGAGGAGATAAGCATGCTTTCAATAATAATACTAGACTTTGACAAGCTTCAGCATGACACACAAGCTCAACACCTCTCAAAAAGGTAAAATTCCTCACATAATTTGCAGCCTGTGATATCCTTAAGTATATTTCTTAATTCTGTATGGGTTCATAAAAAAAGCCATAGTTGACCAAAAAAAAAAGGTAGAAAACCTCTGCCCTGTGATATACTGACATATGTGTGTAAAATTTAAGATCCAGAATTTAAGAAATATTATATACTTTAAACTAATTTTCTTACTGACCAATAGACTCTTTGCTATGTGATTTTAAAGTTGTTTGTTTTTTGACCCTGCAGGTCACTAGGTGTGACAATATGGGAGTTGTTTGAACTGGGGAACCAGCCTTACAGGCACTATTCTGATAGGCAGGTTTTAACATATGCTGTAAAGGAACAGCAGCTCAAACTGCCAAAGCCGCTGTTGAAAGTGCCTCTGTGTGAACGCTGGTGAGTCGTCTCACAAGTCACAATCATCGTTATGAACCGCCCATCCCCTTACGTCTGCCAACCATGACTCCCCCAGCCCCCATCACCGCATTCAAACCAATCAGTGTTCCCCTCCAGAGACACACCCACAAATCACTTTTCTTTTAAATACATATAAAGCAATGAATATTTTCCAACCACAGGTGCTTCTACCAGTCATTTTCTCTGGCAAGACCAACAAATCAATACTGCTCAAATCCACTGTGGTCAATCATTAATTCTCCCCCTCTGTAAGCCCATCAATCATACATTTATCCAGTCCTTGAAGCACACAGTCATTAATTTTACCCCCACACACTTCAATTATTGTCCATTTAATCAAGAGCAGTCATGCATACAACTATACCACTCCATCTCCTACAGGATACGAAACAATGAATGACCATACTTTAAGACTGCAAGGCTACTATCACGCTAAACTGTCCATATTTCAAATCATCACTTAATGGGTTTCTGGCTATTGTCCATACTATACTAGCGTCCATTGAAGTATCCATAATACAATAATATAATAGAGCATCAAATCTGTTCTACTCATACATCATTAGGCGCCAAGAAAAGAATAAATGTTGACATCTGCATTTTTAAGATTTTGGAACTTAAATATAAAATTAAATATAGATTTTGTAGGCAATTTGGTCCAACCAATCTATACTAAACCTTTACAATCAACCAATTCTGTTTCTGATAGATATTAGTTTGGGGTCTAAAATATTTGCTTTTCTGTCACATGTGCGAGCAGGTATGAGGTAATGCAGTTCTGTTGGCTGCAGCCTGAGCAGAGACCTGTCGTGGAGGAAGTCCATCTACTGCTAAGTTATCTGTGTGCTAAGGGTGCCACTGAGGCTGAGGAGGACTTTGAGCAGCGCTGGAACTCTCTCAGGCCAAGTCTGGGCTCCAACAACTCTCACAGGACACCTGCACCTGAAGTAGCTTCTTCTACTTCCTCTTCATTTCCTCTACTTGAACACTTCTCTATGGCAGACAGCTTCCAGTCTGAGAATGGGGACGACATATTGACAGTAACTGAGACCAGCCATGGGCTCAACTTTGAGTATAAATGGGAGCAGGCACGAGCAGAGCAGCCCTACTGCTCCTCTTCAGCTAGTGGACCATTGGGAAAGAATAATCCCCATTACCAGGATGTGTATTACCCTCTTAGCAACTCCACAGGTAGCTGCAAGAGTGAGAGCCTCCCTCTCGGGGTCTCTCCATCCTACTATGAGTCAGACCATCCAGGGGTGGTTCCAGTGCTGAGTGCACACAGCCCCTCAGTAAGTAGTGAGTACTACATCCGCATTGAGGAACCAGTTGAGTGCAACATCAACTTAGAAGACACCAATCTTGATTACAGCCCAAGAGTTGAAGCCAGCAACAGTAACTTGTCGTCTACGGACAGGAGAAGCCCCATTGGGTCTCAGCCAAATGCCTACTGGTCAGCAGCTAAAGAACCCATCAGTAATGATTATGATTCAGATAGTAGCCTGAACATGGAGCCACTCCAAAGAAGAGTTCCAAGCTCGTTAGAGACTGACCAGTCAGAAGTATATTTCTCTTCTAACGACAGGCAGAACTTACAATGTGAACAGTCACCTCAAGCAGGCCCAGATGTTCATTTGATAAGGGGGTATGGTTCAGACTCTAATCAGCAGAGAAGAGGTTCAGGAAGTCTCTGCCATAGACTGGAGACAGTACAGGAAAGCCCTCTTGGCATTTCAGTCTCTCTTAGTAGTCCCAGCTTGGCATATTGTGATCCATACCTTGAGTCCAACCAGAGAACTGCAGAAAGAAGTATGGCCAACGAGGCCTATTATGACATGATGGGCCCCATTCAAAAGAATGTTCCCAGACCCCACTACATGAGCATTGATATTGATGCTGGCGATGGCCTTCTTTTGGGCACAGGGAGTCCCAATCCAGAAGATGATGATGATCTGTTTTCTCAGAACATGATGACTAACTGGAACTCCAACCACTCAGCAAACAACAACAGTTTAAGCGATCGTACGCAAGCTGTGGGTTTTCGAGATGCATACCTTGATTTACGTCACCCAACACCCTCTTCTCATGTTGAGAATTTGAAATCAAGAGTATTGGAAACAAGCAACAGTTGTACATATAATTGCATTGATTCTCTCAAAGTCCACTCATACATGGAAGCCACAGATAGTACGCCCACCACTAACAACCCTCACACTGACTCAGAGGGTGGTGAGTACCTACATTTATGCCCTGAAGGTACTCAGGATGTTGAATCATCTTCCAAATGTCATTCTGTCACAGAAAGTCAGCATATTCATACACGGCAGAAGATCATTGCTCATAAACATATCAAAAACAATACATCAGACTTCCATGTAGGAGTTTACAGCAGAATGAATCCATCAACTCTTCCAACAGATATTGTAGTGACTAAAGAAAACATGTTACTCGAGACAAGGATATCCCCTGCACAAAAAATGAAACTTGGGACAGATGGTTCTACTGGTGTGTGTGTAAAAATGGTGTCATGCCCTAAGGATCTGCCTAAGAGTGTCTCAGAGTGTAACCATTTGACAGACGGGATAGTGCCCAACAACTCCAGTATCAGTCTGGTGGAAATTAATGACTGCAGTGATGACTGCACTGACATCCCCTCTGGAGTTTTTGCAGATTATCCTTTGGACTATACAGAGGTGGGCAGTATTGAACTGACTCATAGACCGTTACAGAGAGAGACTGGGTCCAGACATTGTGAGGACACAATTAATCTTGCCTCTAGCAGCAGTCCATGTGAGGCCTTCAGCCCTGATAGTTATCACACATCCATTCTGCCGAAATCCCTAGACAGTGGCTATGACACAGAGAACAATGAATCCCCAGAGTTTATCTTGAAAGACCTTGAAGGAAATCCAGCCCTTAGCACCAGTGTAGAATCAGACGAGTGTGACATGGTGCTCCAGATGGACCTAGATGAAGATGTCAATGTAATGCTCCTGCATCCATCCAGCAGTCATCTTCCACTGATCAGCCTTGGTGAGAGGAATCAGTACAGAGACTCTGCTTATTTTTCTGACTATGACATGGAAAACGACAAGAGCCCCAGTGAAGGGGGCAGCACCTTTTTCAATCGCCAAGACGAGGATGATGTCTTTGAGCTCAAAGCAGAAAAGGAGGGCTCAGAAAAGACAGTTGGGAAAGAAGGACATAGCATGGAGAGTGAGAAGAGAAATAACAACTCTGTGCCAAAGGACAACAATGCTGCCCTTCATGCTAAACAATTTTGTCTTAAAAAGACAAATCCAAATCTGTGTTCATCACCTACATTGGTTCCAATGATTTCCATGCTTTCTCCCTTTCCTCCAGAGATGGGGGGATGCTTGACAAAGGAGTCAACTCCAGATGATGGTATTGGGTTGGAATCTGATCACTCTGCAGAGGAACCAAACTCGGAATGCCCTTCTTCCACAGTGTCCGAAGGTTCCTCCTCGACACAGGAGGCCTCGGGTGTGGAGGAGCACTCTAATGGAGACACCAGAGATTTTTCCTCAGCAGAGTCACTAGGCTCAGACTGTATCATAGTAAACTTCAGTGGAGAGATAATCCAAACAGAAGAACAAGAGGCTTGTAACAAAGTGGACAATCCAGAGCTTCCAAGGGAAGGACACAATGAGGAAAAAGAAGATGAGGATTCAGTGGAAGGTGGCATAGGTCAAGCTTTTTCAAGATCAAAGCGTGATGATTCCTTGGAGAACATTCTTCCAGCCTTGCCAGAAGACCTTGATGTCCCAGCTCCACTGGGGAATGGAGAGGAGGCAGACGAGGAGGATTCTGAGGATAGTGATGAGTCTGATGAAGAACTTCGTAGCTACAACATACAGGAGCAGAGTGAAGAGAGTGATGACGAGTTCCCCGTAGTGCCTGTCATTGTGAGCGACCGTAGCAGTGCACGGCATCTACGCAGCCTCCTCAAAATGCCCTCCATACTTACACAGTCCTTCTGCGATGAACTGGAGAGCAAGAAAAAAGCTGTGTCATTCTTTGATGACGTCACTGTGTTTCTGTTTGACCAGGTTCGTAGAATTATCTCTTGTAGTATTGAAGTAGAACATTAAGTAGCATGCTACTTTCTTTTCTTTTTAGAATAATACATTGATTTGTGCAATGCTAATTTGACTCACAGTTTGTGTCTTGCCGTGTACCGATGCAGGAGAGCCCCACGGGTGAGCTTGGGGACTACAGTTTTCCTGTGGAGGCAGAACCTAATGGCCAGGCTTCAGAAGTGGAGCTGCCACGACCCCAAGATAGGGTCACTGCCCCTGAGGATTCACCAGGAAGGAATTTCTTAGAAGAAAGTGGGTGTTTAGTAACAATTCTTCTAAATTAGATTAGACTTTTGCATGGGTATTACCTCTCGTTCAGTGAATTTCCACAAGCCTCTCACCCTAAACAGGTGGTGCATTTGAGTGGCAAGATGATTTTCCATTGATGCCGAGCCCTTCAACATCAGAACCTGGCTCTGAAGAAATCACCACACCACCCAACTCTCCCGTCAAGTCTCCAGATGAAAAACCAGCACCAACGCTTTCCCGATTTAGTGTCTCTCGTTTCTCCATTACGCATGTGTCTGACTCTGACATGGACTCCATGGGAGGTCAGTTCAGCTCTGTACTTCTTCACATAAACACCTTCTTGACATAATTTAGGAATTTCAGGGCTGTGAAATGCTTTTAAATGTGAGTTTATTCATGGTTGACACTGGAAGTTAACTAGCTCTCTCCTTTCGTCACACAGGTAACAGTGAGAATGGAGCCCAGGAGTAAAGGGGTCATTAACATGTTTAATTAAAGAGGTGTTTAGAACCTGTATGGTTTGATATGGTCTGATCAGACTGTGGGTTCTCATGTATTGCTATCTTTTTGTTGTTTTAAACGTGCTGGACGAAAGGGTCCTGTTAACCTGATATGCTGTTTGGACACAGTGCCTCGTACTGTAGTGGATTAGCCAGCCCCTTCCAAGTGTTCCTAGACAGACGGTGGTTGAGTGATAGTCTGTCGAGGACAACAGTTATAAGAACAGAAAAAGAGATCTGTATAAAAGAACATATTTATTATCTATGTATTAAAACATGACGTATGAAGATTATAACTTATTTGCACAATTCAATATCAGTATCATGCTGAAATCATCTTTTTCTTTTTACACAACTTGTAGGAACCAATACAGACACAAGGCTGCTCTCCTCATTTCCTTGTCATGCTCCATATTATCATTAAGTGATTTAGAGTCTGAAATATCTGTGATTTACATGTTTCAGCTTGACCCAATGAGCTGCATAAAATAGAGTGCAGGATGTTCTGCCCCCATAAAAGAAAGACCCCACTTATTATTGAGGGTTCAAAAACTATATATATCTGAGCCCCCTACCACAAGCTGCTCAAAAGTGATATTTTCTATATTTGACCACTTTTAACTAAACTTTAGCTCAGGGGTGTTATGGGTATGGTACAAAAGTATTAACAATATAAACTATCACGCTTAAAAGTCTTCATACTGTCTGCTGTTTTACTTTTTTTATGCCGAACAACGTTCAAACAAAAACTACCTGGACTTTCATTATTTGAACCAAGACATCTTTTATACATCTCTTTCCTTATAATCAAGTACATCCAAATCAAGATCTTATTAAACTGCAGTTCAATCATTAACAGGTTAGTTCTTCTCTGGTTAGATCTTTAGATTCCTAGATTTCTATTTAAACATCCAGAATATTTTACATTATAGTACTTGTATGCTCTAAGAATGACAGTATTGCAGGCGAGCGGGTAATAACCCATCTATTTTTTTTTTTTTTTTTTCCAACTAGTATGGTAGCTTGCATATGGGTCATTCCTGTTATGCAGCCATTTGAAAACTTATAAATAAAGCACTTCTATAATGGGTTTTCAGAAATATCAGGCACTTAAAACACTTTAAAACAAATCTCATGTGCTATATTCTGAGTGCAGTCTGATTCAGATTTCATTAAAAAAGACATGTCCAAACTTTGGCACATCACAGTCGTTCACAAGACCTGTCACTTGCATCAAATATGTCATAATGCCTCTTGACTGCAATTTTTGAATGTTTAAATGAGTGCAAGATTTCACTGTTATCAGTCTGTTCTTCACATAAAGCTATTGTATGACTTCTGAGGAATTAAATCGGCTACATTTATGGTGCTTTTACCGTATTTAAATCTGTAGCTCAGGCAGTCAATTCTGAGAAAAATGAAGTGATAAAAGTAATGAGTAAATGATGACAATTTTTTTTTGTTTGTTTATGATTTTAGTTTTGAGTTTAAGATTTCATTCAGTATGACATACTATAAATAAAAATTCTCAGCATAAGAGGAATGACCCTTATGGTACTGATGGCGATTAGTTTACTGGTGCTTGTCAGGATCAGAACTTTAGGAAGCCTGTTACAGCAATCCGTCTTGGGCATGAATAGCATTTGATTTGAATTCAAGAGCTACAGGAACTGACAAACCAGTGGGTTATCACAGTTGTACAACTTCAGCTGTGGTACTCAAAGACATAACCAAGTTAAAGAACAAAGAGTGACCATCTCGTCTGTGAACAAAATCTGTTACAAACAATAATGGCAGCTCCTGCAGATCTGATCCTCCTTCTGTGATGATGCCTCATCTCAGAAGTGTTATTTTTGTTAAATCCAATAACAGATAGATGTTCAAAAAATATACTACAAAACAATTCAGATGGTCCAGACGGCATGTGGACCTCATGTGTTTCTACAAGGTTCTCACTTTGTCCCTATATGATCTGAAGTGTTACACCGAGAAAAGTTGTGACCTGTTTTACACGATGATCTGTTTAAATGTAAAGTACAGCTGTACCTATCATGCTCTGCCTTGAATCACTGGAGCCCATACACATTTGTGCCAATGCTGTAAGTCACAATCACTGCACTGTACCCTCGCTTTCTCGCTGTATGCCTTTCAAGAGTTTTATACTGTGCTAAACCTTGTGGCAGTAGGTACTTTTTCTCATTCAGAGCATCAGTGCTTCATTCGGGTGTTTATGGTTGCCAAAGAAAGGTCAAATGAAAGTGAACTGAGTGTTGAATGTAGCGTTGAGGGGAGAAGTCTGTTGTTACTGCCTCATAGCTGTCGAACTGTATGTCCTCACGACTCATGCCTACTGTACTATTCGAAAAATAAACCAAACTATAGTTTCTCCTTGTGCCTGTGACAGTTATTAAAGATTATTCGTGCATATGTAAATACAATGGGCTCTAAAAGGCTAAGACCCCTTTAATTTAAAGGGTTAGTTCACCCAAAAATGAAAATTCTGTCAATAATTACTCACCATCATGTCGTTCCACACCTGTAAGACCTTCATTCATTTTCAGAACACAAATTAAGATATTTTTGATAAAAAAAAACGATGGCTCACTGAGGCCTCCATTGACAGCAAGTTAATTTACACTTTCAATGCCCAGAAAGCTACTAAAGACATATTTAAAACAGTTCATGTGACTACAGTGGTTCATCCTTAATGTTATGAAGCAACGAGAATACTTTTTGTGCACCAAAATAATGACTTTATTCAACAATATCTAGTGATGGCCGGTTTCAAAACACTGCTTCATGAAGCTTTACGAATCTTTTGTTTCAAATCAGTGGTTCGGAGCGTGTATCAAACTGCCAAAGTCACGTGAACCACTGAAATTTCAAAACGTTTCGAAGCACTTATGACGTAACAAAGCCTCATTTCCTGAAATCATGTGACTTTGGCAGTTTGATACACACTCCGAACCACTGAATCGAAATAAAAGATTCGTAAAGCTTCGAAGCTTCATGAAGCAGTGTTTTGAAATCAGCCATCACTAGATATTGTTGAATAAAGTCATTATTTTGTTTTTTTGCCGCACAAAAAGTATTCTCGTCTCTTCATAACATTAAGGTGGAACCACTGTAGTCACATTTTAAATATGTTTTAAATATGTCTTTATTAGCTTTCTGAGCATCTGAAGGTGCTAATTATCTTGCTGTCAATGGAGGCCTCACTGAGCCATCGGATTTTGTCAAAAATATCTTAATTTGTGTTCCGAAGATGAATGAAGGTCTTACGGGTGTGGAACAACATGAGGGTGAGTAATTAATGACAATTTTAATTTTTGGGTAAACTAACCCTTTAATACATAAATTGTTCATGTAAAATGAAAATTACTATGAATATCAGAATGTCTTAGTATTTGGTGCATCCTTCTTTTGCTTTAACAACATCACTTGAACTGAAGTTTTCTAGCATGATTTGAGATGATCCAAAAAGTAGCTTGAGCTTCGGTCAAAGAAAATAAATCATTTTCAGGTTGAAAGATTTAAAAAAAGCCACATTTTCAATGAGATCTCAGTCATTTGGAATCTGAATATAATCTGAAAACGTGTTAGTGATCAGTTTTCATTTGCTTTTTTTTTTATTTCAGAAAAGACAAGAATGTGCACATACATTTGCAGTTCTCCATAAATAGGAATAAACAGAAAAGCCAAAACAAAAACAAAAATGGGTTTTAAAGTTGATCAGACAAAATCTCTCCATTGAAGAATCACACAACATTCCCACCTTTCTCAAACAATCCACAGTAGACGCCCTATTATAAAACATGCAGTTCATATCAGCATCTAATCTACCTGATTTTGTATCTTTCCTGTAACATGAAGTCATTTCAAAGGTTGTATATACTGTACATAATGGCTTTTGTGACTGGTCTAGTTCTTTTCAGTCTCTCAAGCAGAAACAAACCAAAAGATATATTTACAGAACCTGCAATTTAATATTTTCACTATTACGCAGCAAGTCTATTTTTGATATTTAATAAGCAGTATTGCTCAGTATGTGGAAAAGCAAAATAAACAAATAAACCCTCTTAAATCTATAACAGTCATTGAAATTTCTAAGAAAAAAAAAAGTACAGTAGAAGCAAATAATAGTACAAAAATCAAATGGAACAACAAAATATCACATAAAAGCAAATCCCTTTACTTACACCAGTGGAGTTACAGATATTCAGAATCGCATTAAGCACAAAACAGCAGGAAAAGGCACAGTTCCTGTGTCAGTGCTGCTTGCATGAGAAATTGCACTATATATTGCATCTAATACACTGTACAGATCTCTGCATAGACAGAGAATTCACAGAGGCATCACTAAAACATTAGCAAAGCATGGTGGTCTGTTTAATATTAATATTAAGACCCCTGCGAAGAGGTTTCATCAGCTTTCTGAAATGAGTGTTAGAGGCATGTGCCACAAAAATGTTTATAACAGACAGAAAAAGAAAGGCTTCCCTATAGAACTGCATTTATAGAAATAATATCTACGAATTACTCACTTTTCTTACATTTTCACATTCATTCAAGTAAAAGATCTCATATTTAAACAGTCAGGCGTACATGTTCCCTCCAAAAAAAAAAAAAAAAAAAAAAAAAAAAAACATTGTTAACATGAAGAAAACCCTTTAGAAAAGCTGTTACCTTTTGAAATACGTGAATTGGTGGTTACAAATACCGATAATTATGTAGCTACAGAGTTAAGATCATTACTCTAATCCTTTCAGGGCACAACAAGCTCCATGCCCTGTGGGTAAATGCATGTGCTCTGCCTCCACATGCTGTTGCAATGACACAGACAGAACAGAAGAGGGCGGTATAGCGCACAGGCCACAGCGCGGCCCCTCTAGTAGTAGAGAGGAGCGGATCGGTCGTCCATGATGCTTGGCCTGAAGTAGAGCTCCAGGGAACGGTCACTAGATAGAGAGGGGGTGGAGAACAAACACGGTCAGTACGCCCAAAACACGGCCCGTGCTAGTGACCCACTGAACTCTACGACACAAATACATCTTAACATCTACTGCACTTTGATTTGGGATACAGAAGAAAAGTACTGCTGAAAGGCATACGGTGATTCATTTGACATATACTTATGAACAGGTATCTGGAGAGGAGTCTATGAAGGGTGTTTGGAGCAGGCATGCAAATGGAACAAGACATAGTTACTTCTGTCAGCATTGATAGAGGCATGCAAGAGTTAGATTGAGGGTTACCTCCAGCGCCAACACCATTTCCTGGCAACCTATGACCTCTCTGGCTGGTACGAACTACAGCTCACACACAAAAAGCCAAGGACCAACCAGAGAGGCAGGTGGCGGCATGAGACGAAACAGTTGTGAAGCCCTACTGCCCGTTTAAGCCCAACAGCGAATGGGAGTCGAAAACAAACCAAAACAAAAGAATAAAACAAAGGGCATGATTGGTTTGGCTGAGCAGCGATGGAGGCAGGTGACTTACGGAGGTCCTGCAACACTCAGAACCGGGACAATTCAGGACCCAAACTGGAAGGTAAAGAGAGTCCAGGGGTTTGTACCTGAGATCTCAGCTCAGCTATGCATGGCTACATTTCCACCGCATTCACATGACTGTTAGTGTTGCGTACGATGGCTGTACTGTAGGTTACTCGCTCTGTGACATGGTGCGTTTAGACTGGTCATGGATGACGTCACAGTCTTATGTTCGTAGATGAGTAAATAACGCACTTCTAGAAATGACATGGGTTCAAAATATAGTGCAAAATGAAAGGTCTGCCCATAGCAGTTCGATTAGGAGGTCCGATTAGTAAAGAGATGTGTATGGAAAAAAACAAAGAACTCTTGAAGAGCACATTTACATATCAAATCCCTTCAGTTCTTGAAATAAAATGCATGCTTAGAAAACTGACACATACATCTCAAATAGATCAGATCTTAGAAGATAAGGTAGAAGAAAAAAGGCGAGCAGGCAAGCACAGCCACAGAAATACACGGACAGGTCACGTATTCATACAGACACAACATCATGATGCACAAACATACAAACATTACGCTAGATTAGAACTGTGTGCTCTTCAGGTTCGTGAAATGTCGGATTAAAGTCGCTCTCAAAGGACAGCAACGTAACCTCATCTGGATTTTATTTGTGGACGACCTCGTCTTGGCGGTAATGTGGGTGCAAGTGAGAAAGCCAAGAAATTGAAGAATAAATTCAGGGTGCAAGATTAGCCATTAATGGCCCGAAACTGTTCATGCCATATACAGTACATTTTATATTTACAGTATATACAGAACTGTGCAAAAGTCTTAGGCCACCACCAGCTTTGTTGTTTTAGCAGTGTTTTAATGACCATCCATATTTATTTTTCGGTATTTTTAGAAACAGAAAATACAGGAAATATGTACATAATGTAAAAAAATAAATAAAAAAAAATCAGAACAAAATGGCTTCTTTAAGCAAAAATCAGTAAGTTGTGTGACCTCCTGAACTTCCAGTTTCTCAAAGATAGGGTGACCAGATATCTCATGATGGAATACGGGACGAGTGAGCAAGAGGTGGGCAATATGACCATGATATGAGAAATTTTATTTTACGAGATTATATATATATATATATATATATATATATATATATATATATATATATATATATATATATATATATATATATATATATATATATATATATATATATATATATATATATATATATATATACACACACACACACACACACACACACACATATATAAAACCTTGATTCTGATTGGTCAATATCTGTGTTTTACTCACAATAAAACACGGCTATGACCGCTTCACCCAACGGTTCTGTGTATCACTACACAACACTCTTAGTAACCACTCTTAGCAACATAAACGGTTTGTTCTCAGTTGATATTGTTCATTGAAGCTTACTGTAATATGTAGAAGAGTGTTGTGAGAAAGAGATCGAGTGAGCAAGTTTATTATCTGCATTCAGATTTAGCATTTTCCTTCAAGTCAGTCCTATGTTCATAATAAAAAATCTGTTTAAGTGTCCAATGTATTATCCTGTCCTTTTAACGGTTAAGGGGTTTTCCCGTGACTGACAGCGCTAGTCAAAGCATTTGTCATTTGCGTCTTGTTCCGTGTTCACAACAATTCAGTCTCATAAAGACAGTCTTTGCTGCCATCTAATGGCGTAATAATGTAACTTCTGTTGCTGTTCACGGTCAGGGACTATTTTTTTGGGCGGAAGGAAGGCTTTTGGTGAAAGTTTAATTCATGAAAGTTGCATTGATACATATTTTTGGCTTTAATATTTGTATTGTGTGGTAACTGTTTTATAAAAGCAATAAGGTACTCGAGGCAAGTGCTGTATCATGAATAAGTCACGGCTGAAGGGGTTGCTAACAACGCCCTTCAGCCGTGACTTATTCACGATACAGCACAGCCTCTCGTACCTTATTGCTTACATATAATTATTATTATTTAAAAAAAGAACTTTACAAACAAATTACAAACAATACGACAAATATGATAGAGATACAAATTAAATAAACTTGTTTTTCAGATACAGTAGGTTTATTTACCATGTATACATTTATTTAACATCTTTTGTTGTTTGATTAACATTAATGACAGACAAATATTTAATTAGGCTACTGTCCCTTTAAGACCGAATTTATGGATGTAATATACTGACCCACATCCGGTTTTCACCCAGCTGTTTATGTCTACTTAAGCCATAACCTACTGTATTTACGTGAGATACTCCACACGATGGACTTTTTGACAACTGTGTGTGCATTTGACCATTCAGGCGCAAGGCGAACTGATCGCACACTGTCTGAGAGAACTGGGATCGCGTGCAAGAAAAGAAAGAGTGCACGCGAGAGAGAGCGCTTCTGGTCTGCGTCAGCGCGATTCGATTCCGCCTATCCCGCCTTCACTAACAGCAAGTTAATCGATAACGAGTTGTGATTGAATGATAATTTTGTTCTACGACGAATTGATTTGGCTGTTCCTGTGTGATAGAACACTACTAGGCTACTACTACTTGTTCTATGATCACCCAGTCGTAACGAAATTTTAGGAAAGTTGAAATACGGGACAAAACACGATTTTTTTCTTAATAAGTCGGGACACTAAAAATAGAGTTGAATAACGGGGCTGTCCCGTGAAAAACGTCTGGTCGTCTGGTCACCCTACTCAAAGAAGAAACTCTGAGAAACTTCTCATATTTTGAAAGTTTTCTTGGCCTTCCAGTCCTTTTCCATCCCATTTAGGTTTAAGAGAGCCAGGTTCCTGCTATTGCTCAAGTGTAAGGGGAAGTCACTAAATACTTGCCACTTCAGCCTACAGAAGCTGTTTTTTTTTTTTTCAGATTTTTTTCTCTGTCTTTTTAATGCTGCATACAAATTTACTGTATTTACTATTGCTAAAACAACATGTAATGGTGGCCTAAGACTTTTGCACAGTACTTATATATATATATATATATTTTTTTTTTTTTCAAGTCATAACATCATAAAACTATAAATAAATTTCACAATAAATAACTCTGCTTAGTTGGCTGTAGGTGTGCAGCACCCATTAAAGCTCAAGGTGTGTTTTTTTTTTTGTTGTTGTTTAATGCAGAAACGTGTAAATTCAAGATGACAAATTAAAAATCATCAAAAGCTCATTTGAACAAAAGTTTTATTAATATATAGATATTTATTTATTCTTTTCGTAAAAAGTCACCATACATTCAAGGTCAATGTTCACTAAGTTCCTCCTCAGCATGCATATTGTGATTGTTACACTGATTTCTTGTGCATTTTTCCTAGTTTGTCTATTTTCCAAGAAAAAAAAACAAAGAAGAAACAAAAGAACATCAACACAGCGAGGACTACACCACAGCTCCAGAGGATCTGTCAGTCAGCATCCTAAAACTGCACGGAAACATACTACAATGGGAATGTTTTAAAGACATGGGCTGGTGGCACTTCAATATGGGCTCAAAATAGGCTAAAATGAATATATTCACAAAATATGATATATATAACCAAATTGATATTCATAAAAAAAAAAAAAAAAAGTATGTTCACAAAGGCATCATTTTAAAAGGACCGCGCATCAGCATTGTCCAATGCATTGAAATCTAACTCACATTTGATTGGCTGAAGTGGATGTATTTGATTAAAAAAAAAAAAAAAAAAACTTGATGAACAAATTCAAAATAAACATTTTGATTACTATTTTACCAAAAAAAAAAAGAAAAAAAAAGAAGTTAATTTTGGTATTTTTGGCCCAAAAAAAAATTGATATCAAAACCTTTCAAAAAAGTCAAATACATCCCCACACTAATCCATCCATTTGTAAAAATCAAAATTAGTTAACACACTTCATGAATATTTGAGAATTGTACTTTGTGAATTAGGTCAAATTTGTAAATCATAAATGTCAAAATATTCATTATAATACTATTCTGATCCCATACTTTAAGGTGTCTGAGGCAGGATAATGGGGTATTTTTTGGGGTAAAGGTTTCTGCTCAGAGCACTTTTCTTTCATGCATGTAGGGTGAGCGGACGCGTGCCGGTCTGGGCGATCGGCACAGTCCCACCCGAGTATTTTGAAGCTCATGCGACCTTCACTCTAGTTTCGTAGGTCCACTCTCATTTGGCACTTGTTTAATGAGGGAAAATTTCAATTTTCCTTCCAATCATTCCAATTTCGTCGGTGAATCGGAGGAAAATCTAAGCTGCTGTTTGTTGCGGCACAAAGCGACACAGCCTCTGGACCAGAGGAGCACCAGGTAATACATGAGGGATTCACAAAACGCAAAAGCTCTTCAAAAACACACAGAGAGAGTACACTCTGCACAACTAAACCACAAAGAAGAATTTAAAAAAAACAAAACAAAAAAACATTCCTCATTAGGCATGAGGCTCCCATCACATCTGCTTAGAAAAAACACTCAGCAAGAGCTTCAGAATGAGGAGAGCTGCTCCAAAAGACTAAATTTGCTTTTGGCACTTTTACATGAGGATGTCATTTTAAAAAACAACCACATAGCAAAACTTGTGCTCATGCATGAAAGACGGGAAGTGGTAAGCAGTCTCTTTGGAGTCCACAGCGATGTCATAGCGGCGTCACTACAGGCGAATCAGAGTCCGTAAAGCAGCGAGGCGAGCAGTTGGACTGCGTTCCGGTCGTTCTTCTCAGAGTTCCCCCCCGACCCACCACACGCGACCACCACTATCACCCCGGCAAGACGCAGGGAGGAAGAGAGGACAGAAAGGAGGGATGAGACTGGCCCCTTCCATTGGAGGAGGAGTGTGTGGAGGCAGAGCTTAAGAGGGGGAGGGGCTAAGGGAAGTAGGGGCGTGGCCCCTGTGCTATCCGGATCTGTGTCTGATAGTCTGTCTGTGTTCACACTGTCGAAATCAATTTGCCATCGGAACTGTGGAACAAAGAGAGAAGGAAGCTTGCCAGGTCGGACACATTCAGAGAGAAATGAAGAAAAGACAAGACAGCCACAAATGGGCAGGAGTGAAGGCTGTAGGGGGATTATTCCTCAACCTAAGGGGGTTTAACCTGTCTAGCATCAAACTACACTGCCAACTTCAGTTAAGATTTGACAAAGGGATTAAAATTGGTAAAAGGTCAGGTCAAGTTTCATATTAAAGCTATCTTTATTTTGCCAAAAAATAATTTGGCTTAAGTACAATTTAAAGTTTTAGTTCACCCAAAAATGAAATTTCTGTCATTAGTTACTCACCCTCATGTCGTTCCACACCCGTAAGACCTTCATTCATCTTCAGAACACAAACTAAGATATTTTTGATGAAACTCGAGAGCCCTCTGACCCCTCCAAAGACAGCAATTTAATTACGACTTTCCAGGTCCAGAAAAGAAGACATCGTTAAAATAGTCCATGTGACTACAGTGGTTCAACCTTAATGTTATGAAGCAACAAGAATACTTTTTTGTGCGCAAAAACAAAACAAAAATGACTTTATTTAACAATTTCTTCTCCTCTCTGTTAGACTCCTACGCTGTTGACGTTGTATAGACAGTGCATAGCTTCAGAACGCAGTGTCAGCATTACACTCTTACATCGTGGTGCTCACATGTACAGCGTCGGCCAATACTGAGCCAGCGTTCTGACGTAGAACCAGGAAGCGTTGCTATGCAAACTGCGTAGGAGAATGAGAGGTTAGAGAAGAAACTGTTGAATAAAGTCATTATTTTTGCGCACAAAAAGTATTCTCGTCACTTCATAACATTAAGGTTGAACCACTGCAGTCACGCTGACTATTTTAACGATATCTTTGGTACCTTTCTGGGCCTGGAAAGTGGTAATTAAATTGCTATCTATGGAGGGGTAAGAGAGCTCTCAGATTTCATCGAAAATATCTTAATTTGTGTTCTGAAGATGAATGAAAGGTCTTATGGGTGTGGAACGACATGAGGGTGAGGAATTAATGACATTATTTTCATTTTTGGATGAACTAACCCTTTAAGCTTCATCTACAACAACAATCTTTTGACTGTTGTCGTCAAATCGTGTTTACAGTAATGCACTTACATTTGGCATTTATGAGGCAGGGCATTGCGCTGGAATAAATGCTATAGTTTACAGATACCTTTTCAAAAGTATGGCTACAAATTCACTGTTATATTACCTCATGAACAGGCTAATGTAACTCCCTCTATTTTGATCTTCCTCAATCTTCACTTTCTCACCTTCAGATGGTCCAGAATGCTGCTGCTAGGCTGTTGACATCGGCCAAAAAATATGACCATATTACCCCTATCCTAGTCTCTCTTCATTTGCTCCCGGTTTATTTTAGGATCCAGTTTAAAGGATTAGTTCACTTCAAAATTAAAATTTCCTGATAATTTACTCACCCCCATGTCATCCAAGATGTTTATGTCTTTCTTTTTTCAGTCGAAAAGAAATTAAGGTTTTTGAGGAAAACATTCCAGGATTTTTCTCCATACAGTGGACATCAGTGGGGACCAACGGGTTGAAGGTTCAAATTGCAGTTTCAGTGCAGCTTCAAAGAGTTCTACATGATTCCAGATGAGGAATAAGGATCTTATCTAGTGAAACAATTGGTCATTTTCAAAAAAAAAAAAAAAAAGAAAGAAAAATTTATATACTTTTTAATCACAAATGCTCATCTTGCACTAGCTCTTTGATGCCGCCACGCATTATGTAATCACATCGGAAAGGTCACGCATGATGTAGGCGGAAGTACCGCGGTAGGGTGAAAAACTCCATCTCATTTTCTCCTCCAACTTCAAAATCGTCCAAAATTGCCTTTTTTTTTTAGTTTTTTTAGTTCACTTTGTAACTTGAACTTTGTACTTCCGCCTACGTCACACATGACCTTTTTAACCACATTTGTGGTTAAAAAGTATATAATTTTTATTTTTATTTTTTTCCCTAGAAAATGGCCAATCGTTTCACTAGACAAGACCCTTATTCCTCGGCTGGGATCATGTAGAGCTCTTTGAAGCTGCACTGAAACTGCAATTTGGACCTTCAACCCGTTGAACCCTGTTGAAGTCCACTATATGGAGAAAAATCCTGGAATGTTTTCCTCAAAAACCTTAATTTCTTTTCCACTCAAGAAAAAAAGACATGAACATCTTGGATGACATGGGGGTGATTAAATGATCAGGAAACTTTAATTGTGAAGTAAACTAATCCTTTAAGATAGTGTTGTTTGTTTTTAATGACCAGGCCCCATCTTACATTTATAATTCATAAAAAAATCTTATCATGACCATATAAAACAACAACAAAAACTAGAAAACCTAGTAACTTTTGCTACCTGAAAGGGCTGTTATATAGAGACAAATATGCCAACATGAGTAATGTATAACCAGAAGTTTATCCACTTAAAACAGTACTGCTTAAAAAAAATGCAAGCTTCACATTTCTACTTTTAAACCCTTCTGAATGAACTTGTTTCTATTGTAAGTGCGTTACTGTACACAGTTTTTGTTTGTTTTTATAAACTGCGGGACGGTATTGAACTATTATCTGCTGTCAATAGAGTCAATAGAAGTGAACTGAGTCTGTTTTTATTTGTCAACTCAACTAAAGGCTCCTAGAGACAATGACTTCAGGGCACACAGACTGTGAGCAGCTCTGATCCTGACCTTAATGGATCACACACACAGTGAGATTACAATGAGATCAACAACGATGCATTTCACAATCCAACAGCTCATTCGCTCCACTCACAAAAACAGACAGACAGACACACAACCTTCTCTTGTCAAACCATTTACAATTCTCAGATAAAACAGGGTTGGTCTCCCAACAAATATCAGCACTACATTGCACATTTAGCATAAGCAAGCAAGAGCTAAGAAGAGGAAAAATACAGATATTAACTACTATTCACTAACAGAGGTTTATAATTAGCAGTACAGTTTTGGCATTTTGGGATAATCATTCATAAGACTGATTCTTTATCAAGTGCCATTTCTGTTCATTAAGAGCCGATCTTACCTTGTGGCAAACTGACTGTCATAATCCTCTAGCGCTGGCTGGAATTCGTAAAAACAACATTTCAGTGCGGCTTAGAGGCTTATTTCCAGCTTAAAGGGAAAATATCCAAGCATGCATCAACAAAGTGTATTAAAGGGACAGTTCACACAAAAATACTAATCCTGTCATCATTTACTCACTCCCATATCGCTCCAAAGGGAAGGACACATTGTTCATAATGTTTCAATTGTATTTTCCTACAATTAAAGTAGAATGTGACCGGCGACTGTAAAGCTCAAAAATGTTGTTTTTCACTGAACATGCTGAAACGTGAATGAGATTTGATAGATTTGTACTAATGATTCATATGATTTGTGTACACTTCCATCCTATTTTTGCCCCTAATCAACATGCTTTTGCCACATGGAAAAGTGAAGATCTTCGAGACAGAAAGTCTTTTGTGTTTGGAACAACACGAGCATAAGTAAATGATGACAGAAATTTCATTTTGGGATGAACTATCCTTTTAATTTGAAAATCATGCATGTTAAGAGAGACCCACAGCATCAGTAAGCTTTAGAGAACAGATTAAAGAAGAGCTGACATAAAGTTTACACTCTGAGCAGAGTTTAAAGAGAATTATAGAGAAAAATTCTCTAGAGAGGAGACATCAGTGAGAGCTTCCTGTCTAATGCTAACATATGTGTGTGTGTGTGTGTACCTGTGCGAAGCCTGCCATGCTGTAGGGACGTGGTCGAGTCTGTGTTAGGCTCTGTGCCAACAGTCGGGCAGTCAGACCATAGTCAGGCATGGGCAAAGACATGTCCTCTCGCTCCAGCAAGTTTCCTGTGCTGCTGCTCTTCCCATGGTGAAGACTACAGGACGAAGGTCAGTCAATCAGTCATCTTTACACCTGCCATTAATGTGTTTTGTATCCGGATAGTTTTTCACTGGATTGCATTTACACCTTTATTCAAATGCCTCCCCAGTAGATTATAATCGCAAAACGAAAATCGTCAGTTACACACACTATTGCTCAAAAGTTGGGGTTAAGTAAGATTTAAAATAAAATAAAATAAATAAATACAACCCGAATTCCAGAAATGTTGGGACGTTTTTTAAATTTGAATAAAATGAAAACTAAAAGACTTTCAAATCACATGAGCCAATATTTTATTCACAACAGAACATAGATAACAAATGTTTAAACGGAGAAATTTTACAATTTTATGCACAAAATTAGCTCATTTCAAATTTTTGATGCCTGCTACAGGTCTCAAAATAGACATGTAGCATCTCCTCTTCTTTTCAAAACAGTTTGAAGACGTCTGGGCATTGAGGTTATGAGTTTCTGGAGTTTTGGTGTTGGAATTTGGTCCCATTCTTGCCTGATATAGATTTCCAGCTGCTGAAGAGTTCACGGTCATCTTTGACGTATTTTTCGTTTAATGATGCGCCAAATGTTCTCTATAGGCGAAAGATCTGGATGCAGGCAGGCCAATTCAGCACCCTGGAGTCTTCTACGACGAAGCCATGCTGTTGTAATAGCTGCAGTATGTGGTTTTGCATTGTCCTGCTGAAATGTCTTCCCTGAAATATACGTCGTCTGGAGGGGACCTTATGTTGCTATAAAACCTTTATATACCTTTCAGCATTCATAGTGCCTTCCAAAACATGCAAGCTGCCCATACCGTATGCACTTATGCACCCTCATACCATCAGTGATGCTGGCTTTTGAACTGAACGCTGATAACTCCTCTTTAGCCCGGAGGACACGGCGTCCGTGATTTCCAATAAGAATGTCAAATTTGGACTCGTCTGACCATAGAACACCTTTCCACTTCGAAACAGTCCATTTTAAATGAGCCTTGGCCCACAGGACACGGCGGCGCTTCTGGACCATGTTCACATATGGCTTCCTTTTTGCATGATAGAGCTTTAGTTGGCATCTGCAGATGGCACGGCGGATTGTGTTTACTGACAGTGGATTCTGGAAGTATTCCTGGGCCCATTTAGTAATGTCATTGACACAATCATGCCGATGAGTAATGCAGTGTCGTCTGAGGGCCCAAAAACCACGGGCATCCAATAAAGGTCTTCGGCCTTGTCCCTTACGCACAGAGATTTCTCCAGTTTCTCTGAATTTTTTGGTGATGTTATGCACTGTGGATGGTGAGATTTGCAAAGCCTTTGCAATTTGACGTTGAGGAACATTGTTTTCCACAATCTTTTTACGCACTCTTTCACAGATTGGAGAGCCTCTGCTCATCTTTACTTCTGAGAGACTCTGCCTCTCTAAGACTTCCCTTTTATAGCTAATCATGTTACAGACCTGATAACAATTAACTTAATTAGTTGCTAGATGTTCTCCCAGATGAATCTTTTCAAAATTTCTTGCTTTTTCAGCCATTTGTTGCCCCTGTGCCTACTTTTTTGAGACCTGTAGCAGGCATCAAATTTGAAATGAGCTCATTTAGTGGATAAAACTGTAAAATTTCTCCGTTTAAACATTTGTAATGTTATCTATGTTCTATTGTGAATAAAATATTGGCTCATGTGATTTGAAAGTCTTGTAGTTTCCATTTTATTCAAATTTAAAAAAAAACGTCCCAACATTTCTGCAATAATTTTATTCAGCAAGAATGCATTAAACTGATCATTAAGTTGGTTTGTTTATAATATTTTCTATTCATCAAACAATCCTAATAAATGGATCACGTTTTTTCAATATTGATAATAATAAAAAAAATGTTTCTTGAGCAGCAATTCATCATATTAGTATGATTTCTGAAGGATCATGTGACACTGAAGACTGGAGTAATGATACTGAAAATTCAGCTTTGATCACAGGAATAAATTACATTTTATAATATATAAAAACAGAAAACAATTCTTTTAAATTGTAATATTTCACAATATTAAAGTTTTTACTGATTATTGTTAAAAATAAATGCAGCTTGGTGAGCATAAGAAACTTCTTTCAGAAACATTAAAGACTAAACAAAAAAATCTTACCGACCCCAAATTTTTGAGGTATGAGGTTTTGTTAATTATTTAGATATTTCTGTCATTTAAAATAAGAAAAGGTCATTTAATGTGTTTCCTTTCTGTATGAACTCAGTAAAGAATGTTAATAGTGATTAGAAGTGAAGAAACTAGAAGAAAAGGTTTTAAAGCGATTTCTTTCGGGAGAAAAATGAGCAAACAAGATTCCAACCGTATTCCAGTGAAATCTTCTGATTAATAATCAGATATTGTTGATTAAATCAGGTGATTTAATCAAAGCGCAAGAGAACAAGAGTCTTTCAAATCGCCAGAGAAGAAAAAGAAAAAGCCCAAACCTGCAGCCCATTGCTCAGTCAGTTAAAGTGACATACTGTATATAATTGTTTTTAGTGTAACCTCGTATTTCTTACGTAACTGTTAAAAAGATTTCCCTTTTCACCTTCATTAAAGGGTTAGTTCACCCAAAAATGAAATTTCTGTCATTAATTACTCACCCTCACATCGTCCCAAACCCGTAAGATCTTTGTTTGTCTTCGGAACTCAAATTAAGATATTATTGATGAAATCCGAGTATCTGATCCACACATAGGCAGCAACGACATTGCACCTTTTGAGGTCCAGAAAGGTATTAAAGATATCGAAAAAAATAGGCTACTGGACTACAACGTGACTACAGTGGTTCAACCTTAATGTTACGAGAATACTTTTTGTGTGCAAAAACAAAACAAAAATAACAGTGTTTATGTCTGAACGGCGGCTCAGTATTGGCCGGCTCCTGCGTCAGCATCACACGCATGCGTCATGCTGCTCACGTGACCAGATCTGGCCAATACTGAGCCGCCGTTCGGACGTAAACACTGAAGCTCTACAACGAAAATAGCGTAGCAGTATGACAGGGGACAGACGAATTTGTTGAGTAAAGTTGTTATTTTTGTTTTGTTTTTGCGCACAAAATGTATTCTCGTCACTTTATAATATTAAGGTTGAACCACTGTAGTCACGTTGACTATTTTATCAATGTCTTTAATACCTTTCTGGACCTCAAAAGGTGCAATGTCATGTGTGTGGATCAGATACCCTTGGATTTCATCAATAATATCTTAATTTGTGTTCTGAAAATGAACGAAGGTCTTACAGGTTTGGGATGACATGAGGGTGAGTAATTAATGACAGAAATTTCATTTTTGGGTGAACTAACCCTGTAAATGTGGTCAAATCCATCTTCCAATGCATGGTTTTAGTGAACCGATTTAATCTAATATCTTTGCTGAATTTACTGTACACCTGGCTTTTAAAGTACTATCTGATCATGAGCCGATCATTGGAAACATACAGTATGTTAATAGCAAATGTAAAGAGAGAAACACATTTTATACCATTTCAGGGAACTTACTTGACTCTTAACTTATCGCCATCACTTTCAGGCAGCACTCGAGTGTAGGAAAAAGGAAACCATCCACGCCTGAAAGAAAAGAGCTTATCTTTAGAAACTTGACATCCATGATGTCAATGTGAAGAAAAAGCATAAATGAAATATCTTTAATATCCCAATTTATTTAGAAAAATATTCTCTTAAAAAAAAACAAAAAAAAAATAATTGGAGAGTAAATGGAGACTTTTTCTCAGATTGAGAAAAAGAATCAAATTTATCACCCTAACTATTTGCATATGATCTATAAATCATTGTTTATTTCAAAATAATTAAGTAAATACAAATATATAAGTAGTGAGAGAATGTATAGAAATGTGTCAGACTTTGCAGTCGCTGCTAGGCACTTTGAGACATTGTTGAGATCTCTTTTGAAACTCTGGAGGACACACATGGGAGATTATTGGGCTCTTTTTCTCAAGAGAATAATCTGAGATGAACAGTTCAAGGGGCTCTGAAACCCTAGCGACTATCCCAATGTCATCTGAAGTGCTTCATGGGATGTGTGGTTCATTAAAGACTTGTAATGTTTCCATTGAGTTCTGTTGCTAATGTACAACATATATTATTGAGTGCTTACATCTTGTTTTTCTCATTCTCTCCATAGTGCCAGCCATCCCGAGCCTCTGGCACCAGCAGGGTGATGATATCTCCTTCAGTGAAGCTGAGCAGGGTGCTGTTGTCACCAGCGGCGTGGGAGAAAATGGCCTGCACACGGGCGCGTCCGTTCTTCTCCAGACCAGCCGCCATGGAACTTGACCTAGGCAGAGTTCGTGTTTCTCCTAGAGAGTGAATTAACTATTAATAATAATAAAAAAATAATTCCTTCCATTTTTATAGAGCTTTTCTCAAAATCAAAAGCACTTTGTTTGTCCATAAGGTTGTGTGGAATGGTTGGTTTCTCTTACCCACAGTGGTCTTGTTTTTAGCAGGCTGAGGCCTGCGGACGGGCAGAGTGTTGGAATAGACGTCGCTGACCTGTCTCTGGGGCTGGCTCTGCGTTTGAGATTGATTCTGTGGGGAGGGCGGTCTTCCTTGAGAGACCCCTCCCTCATTCCAGTAGTCATCTCCATGGACCCCCGTCGTCCCGTTCACCAGAGACATGCCATCAGGACCCATTAGCCGCTGCAAGCATAAATATCACCAAGTAAGCGATGCCAGACACTAATGGTCGACCAATATATCGCCTCTGCTGTCATTTGGCCTTTTTTAATTATCGGCATTGCCCGAAAAGTCTTTCCTTTACTTTTACCTTTATTTTGAGAGTGTGTGAGACTTTTATTCTGACAGCACTGTTAATGCCAGTGCCTGAGCATCGGAGCAGCCCGTTCACACCAAGAACAATAACTATAAAGGTAACTATAACGATAACTATATTTACGTCCACACCAACGAACGATAATGGTCTGTTTATTCTAAGCTCATGCGCTGCAGTTTCAAAGTGTGTACAACATGTTTTTGCTGTTTTGCTTGTTGCATTTACATGGTTTTAACCAGCAGATGTCCTCAGCATGCTGTTTCGAGTGAATAGCTAGTGTAATCGATCTAATCAACAGTGAATTTAGCTGACGAAGTCAATATAGTGGAATAAAAACAATGGCTAATCTTTTTTTTTTTTTTTCAAAACTAGCACTGGATTCCTGAGGTAATTTTATGTTACACTGTTTGCTAACCTGGCATAATGATCTCATCGTTAATACTTCTCAGAATTTATCCCGAGAGTATGACCGATTGTTTTCCATATATCCATTTTCTTTAAAATATCCTTGAAAAGGGGGTTTGACTTGTACGTTTGTTTGACGTGTGACAGTGGTGGCTTTTTCTGGACTTCGGCGATTAACTGCTCCGCAACTGCAATGTCATCTGCCATTTTAAATGCGCGAGCCCTTAAATTAGAATGAATTCTGATTGGCTGTCAGTTTTATCGTTCAACAGCTGGAAAAAAAAAATCGTTCTGAAAGTGATTCCAACAATATAATTTCTCTATATCATTATCGTTATAGCTGTGGTGTGGACAGTGCTATTCTTTTATATTCAGAATGAATTTTAGAACTATATCTTTATCGTTATCTTTATAGTTATCTTTATAGTTATCGTTCTTAGTGTGAACAGGCCTTTAGTTTACTGTCTCTGTTTAACAGTGTAATACATTATTACATAGGTCTTCAACCCTGCTCCTGAGTTGAAAGGTGCGTTTATGCCATGTCGTAATTACCGTAAGGATTCTGAACTGTAAAAAGCCTTCACATGCTTGTAGAACTTGTAATTACAACGTGTAAACTCATAATTTTCTGAGAGCTTCGACTTGTACCACGTGGCCACTGCAGATTTAAGGTGTGTTTGACTTGTGGTTGACTTTTGTATGACATCAAAGTAACACGAGAGTGATTTGAAAAGCATACAGAGCTTTATTTATCATAATTACGACATGGCGTGAATTGAACGCAGCATAACTCCAACCCTAATCAAACACACCTGAACCAGCTAGTCAAGCTCTTCAGGTGTGTTGAAGCAGGTTGGAATTAAACTTGTGGGTGGACAGTGGGTCTCCAGAAGCAGGGTTGAAGACCTCTGCATTATTACATTACATTACATTATTAGACAGAACTGAGCAAATGGTATACAAAAAAAAGTATACTCTGTGCATTTGTAGACTGCATAAAAACATGTGTAGTCAGTGCTTAATGGTCGGTCGATGTGAATTGGATGCGGACAGGAGAGGACAGACACACACAATCAAGAATCCTCCTCCAAAAGACATGAAGGCACACACGCACAGCTGCTCTCGGCAAAGCGTCACAAGTGACGGCGTTAAACTACCTCATGTCTCAAAGCACATAACATTACAATAATAATAAACGTAAACAACTTCGAGAGCTTGCAACTGACTGCTGCAGATTAATTTCGGTGTTGATACATGGAAACTCATTCTGAGTCTGAGGACGTGAACAGCTCCGGTTAGAACGTCATGGGTTGCCATCTCTTAATTACAGTAGTTTTGGTGTGAACGCAGCATAAACTCGTTGTTTTGATATGGTAGGAACTGTAAAAGGTGGCTGCTGTTTGTTTGCGGTGCTCTGTGACTAACGTCTGTCTACATAAACTCTGCATAGCAAGAAACATGCTGATGACGTATGATGTCTGCACGAACAGGGTGCATTAGGGTATGTAAAAACATACGTTGACAGGCAGGTAGGACATCGTATTATTTCATTCGGACTGAATAATAATTGGATGAACGTTTTATGTTCCTACGCCTTCCACAGATGATATACATTTATAAAAATACATTTAGACCTAGTGATTTCTATCAGGATATGAGGAGACTTTCAACCAGAATAACAAAAAATGTTTCTGTAGAGAATCACCTATTGCACCTTTAAATAGTGTGATATCGGCATCGGCCATCAAAAAACAAAAAACAAAACAAAAAAAAAAACAAAAAAAAAAAAACAATATCAGTCGGCCACAACCAGACACGCACACAAAAGGCTGGGTTTTAAACCAGCAGACAAGGCCACAGACTTCTAAACAAGCTCTGTGATATATGAGTATCACTCGAGCAGCAGCACCAATAGAGTGTTAGTGCATTATGGGTGTAGAGGCACAATTAATATTGTGTGAGCGTTCTGCTCTAGCGAGGGGCCACTCAACTAACTCATGCCTGCAGACATGAGTTTTAAAGAGGCTGAATCATCCAACGCTCAGCTAATGCTTCAGTATGCAAATGAACATTTACTTTTCACATCAGGATATGCAAGGCTTGAAATGCTATTTTGTACATTCTGACTAACAATCAATGCTTTATGTTGTGAAACGGATGACAAGTATTCTTTACTAACCCCCTGATGGCCCATGAAGGCAGCTAGTTCGGGGGGCACGGGCAGCGGTTGTGCTCCAGGAATGGGATCTGAGATGACCAGGTTGCCCTTGGAGGAGTGCAGAGGGCTGGAGAGGAGGGTGCTTGATCCAGAGGTCATCTGCTGGGCGAGCAGCATGGCCCTGTCAGGCAGCTTGTTGGGGTCTGAACAGGCCTGCTGCCACACCGGGATCTTCTGGGTTAACAAGTCCTTACCCTACAAACAAAATGGGAAAGACAGGGATTGTTTAGAATAGCATTGGAAAAGCTTGTCCATAAATGGTGTGCTAAAATGTATCTGAATGAGTGAATAAAAGGGAGAGAGAGAGAGATGCCAGATGTCCTCTGTTGGCTTTACACTACACTTGCTCCTCATGTAAAAAAATTACCATGGTAACTGTAGTTTCTGCCAAAACCCCAGAGTTACTACAGTTATTTTACTACTTCAGAATCGTGACTAGATTTTTACACTTTCAGAAGAAAACGCAAGTGGCTGCCTAGATGTTTCAATTATGGCTGCTCAGGTGTTCTGAGTGATTCTAAATGGGTTTTTATAGTGTTCTATGTTGTTGCTAGGGTATTCTAAGTGGTCTATTGTGTGTTGCTAAGGTGATCAGAGTGTTTTGGGTGTGTTGCTATGGTGTTTTAGGTGATTGGTTGGGGTGTTCTGAGTTGTGTTTATTGTGTTGCTAAGATGTTCTGGGTGGTTGCTAGGGTGTTCTAAGTGGTTTTTAGTGTGTTGCTAATGTGTTCTGGATTTTAAATGTGTCAGAAAAATGTCTTTGGTGTGTTGCTAGGGTGTTCTGAGTTATTTTTATTGTGTTGCTAGGTTGCTATGGTGTTATAAGTGGTTTATATTGTGTTGCAAAAGTGTTCTGAGTGTTCTTTGGTGTGTTGCTATGGTGTTCTGGATTTTTTTTTAAGGTGTTCTTAATAGTTGTTTGTGTTGTGTTGCTAAGGTGTTCTGGGTGATTGCTAGGCTGTTTAAATGGATTGTAGTTTGTTGCTAAGGTGTTTTGAGTGTTTTTAATGTGATGCGGGTGATTGATAGGGTATTCTGTGTTGCTAGGATGTTCTGGGTCATTTTAGGGTGTTCCGAGTGATTATTTGTGTGTTAGGTTGTTCTGAGTGATTGCTAGGGTATTCTAACTGGCTTTTGGTATGTTGCTAGGAGTGGTTGTTTGTGTGTTGTTAGGTTGTTCTGAGTGATTGCTAGGGGGTTCTGGGTCATTTCCGGGTGTTCAGAGTGGTTGTTTGTGTGTTGTTATGATGTTCTGAGTGATTGCTAGGGTGTTCTGACTGGCTTTTGGTGTGTAGCTAGGATGTTCTGGGTCATTTTAGGGTGTTCAGAGTAGTTGTTTGTGTGTTAGATTGTTCTGAGTGATTGCTAGGGGGTTCTGGGTCATTTCTGGGTGTTCCGAGTGATTATTTGTGTGTTGTTAGATTGTTCTGAGTGATTGCTAGGGGGTTCTGGGTCATTTCTGGGTGTTCCAAGTGGTTGTTTGTGTGTTGTTATGGTGTTCTGAGTGATTGCTAAGGTGTTCTGACTGGTTTTTGGTGTGTTGCTAGGATGTTCTGGGTCATTTTAGGGTGTTCAGAGTAGTTGTTTGTGTGTTAGGTTGTTCTGAGTGATTGCTAGGGGGTTCTGGGTCATTTCTGGGTGTTCCGAGTGATTATTTGTGTGTTGTTAGGTTGTTCTGAGTGATTTCTAGGGTGTTCTTACTGGCTTTTGGTGTGTTGCTAGGACGTTCTGGGTTATTTTACGATGTTTGTGTGGTTGTTTGTGTATTGTTTGGTTGTTCTGAGTGATTGCTAGGGTGTTCTTACTAGCTTTTGGTGTGTTGCTAGGATGCTATGGGCTAATTTACGGTGTTCCGAGTGGTTATTTGTGTGTTGTTAGGTTGTTCCGAGTGATTTTTAGGGTGATCTGACAGGCTTTTGGTGTGTTGCTAGGACGTTCTGGGTTATTTTACGGTGTTTGTGTGGTTGTTTGTGTATTGTTTGGTTGTTCTGGGTGGTTGCTAGGATGTTCTAAATGGTTTATAGTGTGCTGCTAGGATGTTCTGAGTGTTTGCTACGGTGTTTTGCGTGTTTTAGTCTATTGTTAAGATGTTCAGGATGGTTGGTCGGATGTTCTGGGTGTTATTTTCAGTGTGTTGTTGGGTTGTTCTCTGGTTGCTTGTGAAATGAGTCCCGCCCGACCACCTTCACCGTTTTGACCCTAAGCTTTTTGACTTCTGTCTTTTGCTTCAAAATTTTAACATAGCACAATCCTTTCAACATATAATTCACCTCACATCATAACAGTTAACTGTCGATTCTGAGCAACTGCCGATGGGTCTCTCACATCTCGGACCACTTACAGTACAGCTCACTGCAGTGTGGGTGAGGGGCCTTCGTCTCCGTCCTACCGCCCACTCCTGGTGACTCACGCACACAACACACTCACGGCTCCTGATTCTACCACACTCGCTCTCTCTCTCTCTCTCTTCAGCGCGCCCTTTCTGAACTCTTCCCACACACGCCTCCGTACTGATTAGCTACTGGACAGGATGTTCTTGAAAACGAAAGGCTTTTCTCCGCCCCTCCCTACAGCTTCAGCGTTCCCAGAAGACAGCACCACACGTCTTGTCCGTGATCAGGGTTTATGGTTTAGTCAGAGCAAGTTATACAATAATATACAGTATTACACAAAATAGCCACGTGCAAGCATCTCTCCAGCACACACACACACACACACAAGTATACAGATGTAAAAAGGTGCATTTAAGTTGATTGCATATGGGGTGGGACCACCTGCAGATCTAAATAACTGCTCTACATGCAGCATGATGTGGTTTTACCGTGAGAAAGTGGCTCCGTTATTACGGAAAATTGATATGTCAGAAATGGCGTGCATTACTTCATAGGCACTCTTGGAACACAGACAATTGCAGGGGAGAATAAATCTCATCTTTGCAATAAGCCCAAACAAACTGTGCCCAATGGAGACGGTAGTGAGGGGTGATCTTTGGGGATTGCCATGGCAACTGCTGCTGTCTTCAGCCATATTACAGGAGAGACTGTGAAAGTACATTTGTGGTGATGCTGTCTATCTTGTACAGCAAAGGAAAAAGCATCTGGGTCTCACCTTGCCATGGTAGGCACTGCTGTTCTTGGCCACAGCACACTGACGGTCTACCAGGAAACAGTATCTCCTACGTTCCTCTGAAAGTGCAGTTTTGTAGCCCTCTGCAATGAAGGTATCCAGCTCACTCTGTTTACTGCTGATGGTCTCAACGTACTGAGGAACATAAAAGAAACAAAAAAACAAAAAAAACAATTAGTTTCTATGGTGAACATACAAAACTCATACAAAAAGCTTGCATATACATTCTTAAAGGTTCTTTAATGGCCTCTTGAGCTTCCTCAAGAACCATTTTTGGTTCCTCAAGAACCAACTTAAGGTTCTTAAGTTGGCTATATGGTTCTTTGGAGTCTCTTATGCTGCATTTATTTGATCAGAACTACAGTAAAATGAGTAATATTGTGAAGTGTTATTACAATTTAAAAGAACTGCTTTCTATATAAATATGTTTTAAAATGTAATTTATTCGTGTGATGGCAAAGTTGAATTTTCAGCATCATTACTCCAGTCTTCAGTGTCACATGATCCTTCAGAAATCATTCTAATATGATGATTTGATGCTTAAGAAACATTTATTATTATCAATGCTGAAAACAGTTGTGCTGCTTCATGTTTTTGATGAATAGAAATTTCAAAAGAAAATAATATATTTGAAATCAAAAACTTTTTTTTTTAACATTACAAATGTCTTTACTGTCACCTTGCTGAATAAAAAGTATTAATTTCTTCTTATATTAAGTATTAAAATAAATCTTACTGACCCCAAACTTTTGAATAGTAATCTATGTAATGTAGTATAATGTAGTAATAGTAATTAATGAATACAAAAACACATATCCTCATTCATCCTCATTCATATCAGGAGTTTTTCAGGATTTTTTTCCAAAATGAAATTTTGGAACTCTCAAATTAACATTGTCATCATTTACTCACCCTTTTTATTTTCACCTTTTTATTTTTTAGTTTCACCTTTTGTGCTTAACAGAAAATAAAAAGGGTGAGTAAATGATGACAATGTTCATTTTTGGGTGAACTATCCCTTTAAAAATGTTCTTGCTTAGGCATAAGGCTGTGAAACTCTTTTTGGTACTGATTAAGAACTTTATGCATATATTTTGCAAATAATTGGTTAAAGTAGGTCCTCTATTATGCCTTACAAAAACGATTGCGACAGTACCATGGTACTGAATGATTATCATATTAATGCATTATTGCACTACAAAAGTGGTGCTTTTTAGTGCTGTTTTGTCAGTGACTGTGCTCTAGATTAAAACATGAGTAGGAGAGCTGTGAATATATGAATGTGTTTTAGATGTCTGTGCCATAGTTTTTCTTATGAATACTAAAAGGATCTTTTCTCTACCCGCTCTCTGCTGATTGGTCCATAATCACCTTGCCATCTCCCTCTCTCACATCCCCAGTGGGGACTCTCAGCTCCCGGAAATGTCAGAACCATTACAGAACTCATTATCTCAACACATCCAGGTGTTTTAGTGCCCTATTCCAATTTACCCACAACAGGACGAGGGGGACTCCCCATCGCCCCCTGGTATCATCAGGCATTTCAGTTATATTGGCATGAATGAGACAAGTGATGAGAAAAGCATTATAATGAGAAAAGTACTTCAGACACCATCAAGAATCAATGATAGGAACTACTTCAAATAAAAAAAGGACTTATAGAGGGAGTGAATGCAGATGAATAAGTCAGAGTCAAAAACCTAATGGAGCAGAAAATCTCCTACAGTCACACGGCGAAAGCTCAGATGAAGATTGGGATGTAAAATTAATGGATTGTAAAACCAGCAGGAGAGAGTTTTATAGGGAGATTTGATGGACTTCCAACTAATTCGGATCCTGTGGACTGAATTATCTGAAAGAAGAGCTTGTTGAAGAGCGTATTTATTATATGCAAGATAAAACACAACCATTGTTCACGACATTGCCACAAAATGCAAGGTCCTGACTGAATTGAGTACATGCAGTTAGAAGTCACTACCACAGGTTGGCGCTAGTTTAACACTGATGGCGACTGGCTTACATGTGTTGAGGAACAACAGAAGATTGCATTAAAGACCAAATAAGTATATGTTTTGTGGCTTTTAGTCCATATCTGTCATCTATATGCTAATGTAATCCAAAAAGTTGACAAAAGTAACTCTTAGCAGATCTAGGATTTTAAAAGTACTGCCTTTCTCTTCCAGAAAAAATGTAATCTCCTTTTAAGGATGTACTCGCAATATACTCTTCTTAGGGATGTATTCAAAATATTCTCTCTACAATGTCTATAAATACTATAAATACAACCTGTCATTAGTAAATCAGGTTGTGTCTGGCTGTGAGCTAAACTAAATGCAATTGGCTATTTAACAAAAACCACAGGCTTTTATACCATCCCAAATTTCAGTTTCAACAGAAATATGTTAGTGCATGAAAGAAAATGGCGTTCATCAAATCATTTCATGGGGTTATTTTCATTTTCCCCTTCAATAACTTCAAAAACTATTGTTTTTATTGAAGAACATACAGTTCCTGAAACTTCAGTAATCACAAAATGATTGTGGCTAATTTAATATAAAAAAAATAATAATTATATTGGACAATGGAGTCTTTTGAGGCAAAAAGGCTAAGTACTACTGCTTTCAAAAGATTATCCAAAAATGATCATCATTTCATCATAATGTCATCATTTGCTCCCCCTCATGTCGTTCCAAACCTATATGACTTTCTTCTGTGGAACAATAAAGATGATATTTTGAAGAGCGCTGGTAACCAAACAGTTTTGGTGACCAATGACTATTCTTGTATGGACAAAAAACATCTCTCAAAATATCTTCTAAGTTCCACAGAATAAAGTATGTACATGTAGTCATGTAGCCTATTTACACGTTACATTAAGGCCACATTCATACAGCAGGAGAATACGGTTGTCAGTCCAGTATTTGAGTTCTTAATACAGTTACGTTCACACACAGTTGAGTTGTTTACGGGAGTAACAACTGCATTCTATAACCGAAATCACAAATTTCAGGACTCACAACCGCATTCTTGGAAAGCTTGTGCTGTGTGAACGGAACTGGACTGGACTGGACTGTGTCATGTCTCACAGTGCGAGAGAGATGATCTGCTCTGTACAAATGCACATCTACCGTGCGTTGTGGGTTTTCATGTGTGGCTTCGCTTTCGGTAACTATGGCTATGTTCAGACTGCAGTTAAATGTGGCGCAAATCCTCATATGTGACTCAGATCTGTTTTTGTCATGACAGTGTGAACAGCACAAACCACATGGAATCTGATATTTTCGATTCTGATTTGGACCACTTCCATATGTGGTCCTAAATCCGAAACAGGTCAGATGTTTTGCAATGCGACCTCAGTCTGAACACTCAAAACGGAATTCATGCAACTTTTACGTCACTCCAGATAAACATTCGTCACAATTCTGCGCTCATGGGAGTCACTTCAAAGATTTTACATACCCGAAGTTATCAAGACCGTTGCAAAAGTTAGTCACTGAAGGACAGTGATGTGTCAGAACTCATTACACAGAAAAAAATTATTTTCATGATTTGTTATCCCAACATTTTTTTTTTGTCAAATCAACTTAATGTGGTTCAGATAACATAATATTTTGAGTTTCTGTTGATTAAATCAATCGGCTTTATTGTATTAACGCAGTACCTGCACTTATCTATTTTTACCTTTAGCATACCGCCAGTTTTCCTTGCATACTGGCACTTCCGACATGTTGCATGTACGGAAGCCCGCCGCACCCTCCCTTTTTCAGGAACGCGTTTTGAACAGAGCATCGGGAGTACCGACACTTTTACTTTTCCACTTCGAGCACTGAGTGTCGGCCAATACTGAGCCGGCGTTCAGACGTAAACACGGAAGCCTGCACTAAGTCAACTGCATAGGAGAATGACAGAGGAGAGAATAAATTGTTGAAAAAAAGCTGTTATTTTTGTTTTGTTTTTGCGCACAAAAAGTATTCTCGTCGCTTCATAACATTAAGGTTGAACCACTGAAGTCACGTGGACTGTTTTAACGATGACTTCAATACTTTTCTGCACCTCAAAAGAGGCAATAACGTTGCTGCCTATGTGTGCTTCAGAAACTCTCGGATTTCATCAAAAATATCTTAATTTGTGTTCAGAAGATGAACAAAGGTTTGGGACAACATGAGGATGAGTACTTAAAGGGTTAGTTCACCCAAAAATGATAATTATGTCATTAATTACTCGTTCCACACCCTTAAGACCTTTGTTCATCTTTTGGAACACAAATTAAGATATTTTTGATAAAATCCGATGGCTCAGTAAGGCCTGCATCACCAGCAATAACACTCCGCTTTTCAATGCCCAGAAAGCTACTAAAGACATATTTAAAACAGTGCATGTGACTACAGTAGTTCAACTTTAATATTATAAAGCGACGAGAATACTTTTTGTGTGCCAAAAATAACAAAATAGCAAATTTATTCCACAACATCTAGTGATGGGCAATTTCAAAACACTGCTTCATGAAGCTTCGAAGCTTTACGAATCATTTGTTTCAAATCAGTGTTTCGGATCGCCAAAATCCCATGATTTCAGTAAACGAAGCTTTGTTACGTCATAAGGATTTTGAAACTTCAATAGTTCACGTGACTGGCAGTTTGATATGTGCTTCGAAACAAAAGATTCATAAAGCTTCGAAGCTTCATGAAGCAGTGTTTTGAAATCGCCCATCATTAGATATTGTTGAATAAATGCGCTATTTTGTTATTTTTGGCACACAAAAAGCATTCTCGTCGCTTTATAATATTAAGGTTGAACCATTATAGTCACATGAACTGTTTGAAATATGTTTTTAGTAGCTTTCTGGGCATTGAAAAAGGGAGTGTTATTGCTGGCGATGCAGGCCTTACTGAGCCATCGGATTTTATCAAAAATATCTTAATTTGTATTCTGAAGATGAACGAAGGTCTTACGGGTGTAGAACGACATGAGGGTGAGTAATTAATGACATCATTTTCATTTTTGGGTGAACTAACCCTCTAAGGTTGGACCACTGTAGTCACATGGACTATTTTAGTGATGTCTTTACTACCTTTCTGTGCCTTGAAAGTGGTAATAACGTTGCAATCTATCGGAAGTCAGAAACCTCTCGGATTTCATCAAAAATATCTTAATTTGTGTTCCCAAGATGAATTAAGGTCTTACGGGTTTGGGACAACATTAGGGTGAGTACTTAATGACAGAAATTTCTTTATTTTGGGTGAACTAACACTTTAACTCCCATTGCATGTTCATACAGAGAGCATTTGAGGCGCTACTATAAGTTGCTGTTTGAACAGACTCACACCTGTGGGTAAATGCAGTTGTCAATCCCAAATGACAGTGTGAACGTAGCCTCAATGTGGGAGGGCTGATGAAAGATTTGGCTGATCTAAAACTTCAAAAATTAGCTTGAGATCAAACCATAATTGGCAGAATCCCAGCAGGAGGTTGATAATTGGCAGAACCCCCCTGTTAAAGACCTATAGTCTTTAGCATTGAAAAATAGAGGTCTGCATCACTTATGAATAGGTTAAAAACATGAAACATTGTTCAAAACCCCTTTATACTTGCATAATGTGACATTTTCAAGCAAAATGATATTTCCTGACAAAAAAAGAGAATGCATTAAGAAAGGGTCAATTTTTGGAGTTTAAAGGAAGATTCCTGCCTTGCAGAATAATACATTAACCAGAGATGCAGACTTGTTTTACAGCCCAGATAAAGCAGAATGTTTTAATTTCCCCTCCAGAATAAAAATACAGATACAACTCTACTATGAGTCATAGAGCACTGCAGTGTGAAAGAGACACGGTGAGGTACGACAGCACAGGAGGTGAAATGAGGAAAAGCACAACGGAAATATAGAACATGGGGAATGAGTGTTTGATGAAAAGATTCATTAGAGGTCATGACAGCAGACGGCCGCGTGGACAGGCATGACGCGGGTGACAGCCGTGCTGATGGAGTGATGGATGGAGAAGGCAGGACCCTTAGTTTCATATATGGAAGCTGTCAGACCTACTCAATCAGCCGCTATGAAAGATGTCACACAGGTCATGTGGCTTTAGCACATTCGCTCCAGTTATCGATGGAGACAGCGGAGAGAAGTGCTGCATGGTACCTATTCTGGTGCCACAGTAAGATTTCAGCACCATGCCTTGATTGAGTATTACCATACTGAATATTCAATTAATATTCATCCAAAAGTATGATACACTACTATTCAAAAGTTTGAGGTTAGTAAGATTTTTTTAATTAAACGAATATTTTTATTCAGCAAGAATTCATTAAACTGATTAGTTAAGACTTCCTGGGGGGGAAAAAAGTTCTTTAGAACTTTCTATTCATCAGTGGGTCCTGAAGAAAAACATTTCTGAAGGATCATGTGACACTGAAGACTGACTTCACAGATAGTTTGTTTCGGAGTATAAAAATGATAATACAATGTAAAGTATTTGCTCTGGCTCTTATTTTAAATGATTTTGTGCTCGTTGTTGTCATCTGTTGCCATTGTACAAGCAGGATGTGGCGGATGGTTGGTGTGGTATTTGTCCCGCCCCTCCACCACTGTAATTGGACGACTAGGTAAAAAGTGAAAGTGATGAGTACTGTTTGAGTTTTACTCAAGGTTGAACATTTTTCAACTCTCAGCATCCAGAAAAAGACGGCAAGCAATCAGCGTGAAATAGATGCTCAGCACCTTGTCATGCTACATGCTGCCGTTTTTAAATATGTGGCGCTCTTACTGATAACAATTGAAACAAAATATGCTGGCCTTAGGAAAAATGCTTAGGTGGACACATAGCCTATACTTTATAAAAAAAAAAAAAAAAAAAAAAAAAAAACAATTTTGAAGCAGCCTCATCTCTCGCCAAAGGGAGGCTACAGTTCCAACAACATGTTACTTTAATTTGGAGAATAAGAAAAACTCACTAAAAACAGCCGTGTTGCACTCTGGGACATGCTGAACCATTCCAGCTCAACCTTTATTATGACACAAGGTACATTTCTCTAACAAGTGAAACAGAAGACACATGTACCGCAGGGAAATTCCAGACACAGGTATTGTTATGCTTATGTTGCTGTCAACACTATCATGAATTCCTCTCCACAAAGCAACAGCTATTCCAATGAACTGCTCATCTAAAATGAATACCCTTACTCTAAAGCAGTGCTTTGATGTAAATAGATTAATTATTCAGTGTCATGATGTGTATCATGTACCATGGTATTTTTATAGAATGTTTTTGAAAGAGCATAGTTTCCACCCAAATAACAAAGTTACATTTATTGTTTTTGAAAACTTGGTATTTTCTGTCCAAGATCCTTCAGTATCTAATTGACTGAAACCTCCAAAAGTGTTTGCCAAGATGACATTTCAAAAGAAAAAAAACTTGCACAGCTTGCACAACGTGGCATTAAATATACTGTGACATTAAGACATTACCTTACGCACCTACTAATTTTTGCGTTGTGTGAGGGTTTTCCATTTATTGTCAATAATATATTTCAAATCAGCAAATGCATCATAAATGTAGCTTATTTTGCTCAAATTACAGGGCCCCGTGAAGACGCACCAGTTGCACCACCCGAAGGACGGCCCAGATTTCTAATTCATTAGTTGTCATGGTTTCTGATTAGTTCTCACGTTAAAGTTTTGGTAGTTGTGTTCTTGTTTAATTTTTGACCATTCATTCTGCGTCATGCATTATCTTTGGATTAGGCTACAGCTTAATCATTACTACTACACTAATCAGTTACTAATCAATAAGTTAATAGCCAGGAAAGGCCAGAGAGTAAATATGTGTCTTAAGTCTAGATTTAAAAATAGCAATAGAAGGAGCACTTTTAATTTCAGATGGCAAATGATTCCATAAGCGTGGAGCAGCAACTGCAAAGGCTCTGTCATTCTTTAATTTAAGACGTGACCGAGGGACATGTAGGAGAGCTTTATTGGCAGACCTGAGAGACTTTGGAGCTGAATTCAAATAAATAACATCAGAGATATAAGATGGGGCTTGTCCATTAAGAGATTTAAAAACAGTCAGCAAAATCTTGAATTGAATTCTAAAAAAAAGACAGAAAGCCAGCGAAGAGAAGCTAAATTTTTTTTTTTTTTTTTTTTGCACTAGTTAACAGTCTATCCACTGTGTTCTGAACCATCTACAAATGTGCCAGTGAAGATTGGGCAAGACCAAGGTATAGAGAATTATAATAGTCCAGATGTTAATAAACGCATGAATGATTCTCAACTGGTAATAGATGTTTTTAACAACTGAGCTAATTTGTTTTTCAAGACAAAGCTCAGAGTCAAAGATAACACATACATTTTTTTGCATGTGACTCAACATATGGAGAGCGATTGTCTGAGTCCTACATTTTTTGCATGTGACTTAACATATGGAGAGAGATTGTCTGAGTAAATAGAGTTTCTTGTTTTGGAGCGACCAAAGATAAACACCTCAGTTTTATCATTGTTGAGCTGGAGGAAATTATTTGCCATCCAGCATTTAATATCCTCAAGACAGTCCATGAGAGGCTGCAGAGAGTCTCTAGATTTTAATGTAAGGTACAGCTGAGAATCATCAGCATAGAAATGAAAAGAGATTATATATTTTCTAATGATATTACCAAGTGGAAGCATGTACAGATTGAAGAGTAACGGCCCCAAAATAGACCCTTGAGGAACCCCACAGGATAGAGAAACTGATGAAGAGAAAAACTGGGCAATAGCTACTGCAAATGCCCTGGATCTAAGATATGACCCGAACCAAAGTAGTGCTGTATCCTTAAGGCCCACTGTTCAAGGCATGACAGAAGGATATTGTGATATAGCGTGTCAAAAGTGGTGCTAAGATCCAGTAAGACCAAAACTGCAATATCACCAGAGTCAACTGCAAGTAACAAATCATCACTTTTAACAAAGCTGTTTCAGAACTGTGATGAGTTGTAAAACCTGACTGACAGTTTACGTACCTGAGTCGAGTTCAAAACAGGGAGCAACTGTGACAACAACTTTTTCCATAATTTTGGAAAAATTGCTAATTTTAAAATGGGGCAACACTTTGCATCAACATTGGGCTTTTTGAGCAAAGGATGGACAACTGCGTGCTTTAAAAATGCAGGGATAATACCAGAGACTAATCATGAGGCAAAGTTGCAGATTTCATCTGCATCACTAAGTCTCTCAGCTCAGAAAAGGACACCGTCTGAAAGCTGTTTAAGGTAGCTGCATTAACTGAACAGTCAAGCAAAGTATTAGAGTGAAATGAAATAAGGGAGGGTTGAATGCCAATCTATCTTTTCAATAAAAAACTTCAAATCTTTCACAAATATCAGGAGATGGTTCTACTTTATAAGAGATGTGAAGATTAATTATTGAATTTATAGTGCTAAACAGGATTTTAGGGGTTTGATGATATTTACTGATAATATCAGAAAAGCATTTAGCTTTTTCGGCTGTTTTCTGAAAATTCACCTGGCAGTTTCTAAAGATTACAAATAAAACCTTAAGATTACCTTAATGTTTAGTAAAGACAACCCTTTACCATCTGCCATGTGGTTGAGGACAATGCCAGCCCCACTCCAGACCCAGAGCCCAGTCAGCCTTCAGCCATACCCACAGTGAAAGAGCCAGAGCCCATCACAGACCCGAAGCCCGATCCCACCACGAAGCAAGAATCAGAGCAACCACCAGAGGCTCTCGTAGCCTCTTTACTTTTCGAGCCTGATCCTAATGCAGAGTCTGTCCAGATGTGTGAGCCGACATAAGTATCTGTGGATCCCTCAGCTCCACCTCAAGCCATCGAGCCCCGGACTCCACCTCGGCCCACCGACCCATCGGCTCCACCTTGACTCAACGCTCCCTTGGCTCCACCTTGGTCCGTCGTCCCTTAGGCTGCACCAGGCTCCCTCGTCCCTCTGGCTCCACCTTGGTCAATTGTCGCACTGGTTTTGCCTTGGACTTCTGAGTCATCAGCGTCTTGACTCTCCACCCTCCAGATCTTTCAGTGTGTTCATGTTTTTACTCACTGATGTCTGACCTTGACGGACTGAACCAAAGAAATGAACTGGTGAAGATTTCCATGTTCAAGAAGGTGGAGCTTCAGAGCCACATCTACCTATTATGTAACTGCCATGAACCAATAGTAGTTCAAAGGTGTTTACCAACTGGTTTGAACTCCCTAAACAAACTTTGTTTTGGCCTGATTTTGTTTGAAATTACATCACACAGTTTGTTCTTAGGTTTTCCTCTAAGTATATCGGGGCCTTAAAGTAGTGGTTCTCAACCACGAAGCTTTAAGACATCCACGAATAGTGTATGTCTTAAAATAACTTAAATTTAGTTATATAAACAATCTTAATTATAATGCTAAAAAAAAAAAAAAAAAAAAAAAAGATGTATAACATTAAACTAAAAATAAAAGTACCAGAGGTACCAATCAGCTTAGATAGGGGGACCTTTGAACGTTTTATATAATGCAGCAATTTCATGTAGCAGATATCATGTGTGCAACACCAATGATTCAAATTTAAAATAATTAGGATTTGACATTTTTGTTTGTCGATTTTGTGAGGGGAGGCACACATTATTATAATGACTTGCGCTGTTTGCTGCAAATATCCAGCTAAATGATTCCTTATTATAGGATTTTTTTTTTTTTTTCTCATAAGTAGTACATTTTCATAAATTAGCCAGCATTTGCAGAAAAGTGTTTTTTGGACCCTGGCTGTGTGCTGGATGGGAGGTGGAATCCCTCTATGTCTAAAGCAACACTCGTGTGCTGTAAAGTACAAAGCCCTCTCTAACTTAAATGCTTCCTGCTGCGTGTCCCGCTGCGTCAGCCTGATATAGCCGCAGCTCCACTCGTTCCTCTGACATCAGCAGTCCTTCATCCTGTGGCACAGCAGCTTCCTCTCCAGCCCAGTAAAGCAACAATCCCTGTCTCTCTCAGGATAATTCTCACATGTGTACTAACAGCGCATGCAAGTGTTCTTCTATAGATACTCTAATTGCTTTCCCTGAACTCGCTGAAGAGTCCACACCATTCAGAAGCATGACATGTCTGTTAACGTGTGATATTACAGCGAGCGTGAGCGCCGTAGACCTCCGCCGAATCTCATATCCCTCCCGCTGTACCTCAGACCACTCTACTGAACTGAATAATTAGCTAATTAGCATCTTCAGAGGGACTTCAGCGACTAATTATTTCAGCAGCAACAGGAAGAGGAAAAAAAAAAGAACAGAGGACGGAGGTACAACAGAGTTGAGAGTGAGAAAAACAAAGTGCATAAACAGTCGTCTGAACACGCTCAGACAGAGCAGTCAATTCATGCCTGTTCATGGAGCTTTTCCAATGAATCACAATCCATGAACCTCCAAACCACCATCAGTCTAAGCAATAGCGGTGTGATTTACGGTAATATGGATGAAGTATCTGCATTTATGTGTGTGCGCACTCAGACTTGGCTTTATGCTCCCCTGGGGCTCTCGACTAAATCAGTTGACTTTTCCTGCTCTTGCTCAAGGCCTCATTTCCATGAAAAAGAGTCTGAGGTAGAAAATGAGAGGTGCTCTGTTCTTTGGACTGAAGCAGATATTGAGGATTGATCTTTTAGAAGCTCAGAAACATAAAATAACTCATAATATATCATCTAAATGCGTAATTATACAACTTTTAATCTGATAAGCAGTGTTCATTGTCATTGTAAAATGCAGACACACGCTTGTGACCAGACATTATATATTATTGTGGCATGTGACTGTGTTGCTTGGCAACTGTAAGGCCCGAAACTCTGCGCAAACTATTAATATTAATACATCAAACTACTAACTGAACATCTGTGACTGCTGTCATTTTATTAAAGGAATAAGCTATAGTGTGTTATGGTGACATTACCATGAGAAAAAGGGGTACTTAAACATGACACTTCATTGCTTCATTATGTTACCGATCTGATTGGATGAGACTGACTGATTTACTTTAAGTAAATTAAAGTAAAGTAGCTGTAAAGTAAAGTAAAGTAAAATAGCTGTGACTGTACATAAGTTGAGTTCTAGAGAGAAAAAAAAAATCCTCCGGCAACAATTTAAAAGTAGCCCAATTCCGCAGGAAAACCGTGGACTTGGCAACACTGGTCACATGATCCTTAAGAAATCATTCTATTATGCTGATTTGATGCTCAAGAAACATTCTGATTATTATTATCAATGTTGAAATCAGTTGTGCTCCCTGATATTTTGTGGAAACCATTTTTTTCTAGATACTGAATTTTTAAAAAGCAGCATTTGTTTGAAAAGAAAATCTTTAGTAACATTATAAATGTCTTTACTGTTACTTTCAATCAATTAAATGCATCCTTGCTGATTAAGTGTTATTTCTTTACAAGTATAAGAATTGTTGCCAGCAATGTAATTCATTACCTTTTCAGTGTTGCCAAGTCTGTGGTTTTCCTGTGAAATTGGGCTACTATAACAGTGTTGTTGCGGGTTTGTTTTTCATGTCCGCGGGTTGAAGCAGTCCCAATAACGTGATATTTAGCCCTGGAATGCTAATTTTACCAGGGGAACCCCGCCAAAAAATGTGGATTTTACCCCACAGGATTTTTACCAGGTGAATCCCCCTGAAACGCGATTGGGCTAATTTTGAGAAGCAATTGGGCGGGTTTTGTTGTGAAAACCTGGCAACCCTGTACTCCTTGTAGCTTTAGTTTACAAAATCACAAAACTCTAAATATCTGCAGTTCTCTAAGGCGAGTGAAGCTCCACCCAGCCTGAGCTCACTATCTGCAGGGCATCTGGCAGTAGACTGACATTTACTGTATAAACTCCCAGCAGCACTGCATCTCAAAACAGCAGTCACTGACAGATACCTGTTCCCACATGCTTACGGCCCGAGGGCGAATTCAGCCCTACATCTGACCGCGCTAACACTTAAGCAATATTAACTTTTGCTAATACAACCTTTACCTATTATTAAGACTTTTGTATACAGTTTTTAAAAAAAAAAAAAAAGATCACCCATAACAAAGGTGGTTTTCTTTTAAATATGAAAATGTGTGCTTGAAAATGAAGAATGAATTTAGGTTTTTTTTCCCCAAACAGTGTTGGATGTTTTAAAAGGTAAGTTCACCCAAAAATGAAAATCCTGTCATTAATTCCTCGCCCTCATGTCGTTCCACACCCGTAAGACTTTCGTTCACCTTCAGAACACAAATTTAGATATTTTTGATAAAATCCGATGGCTCAGTGAGGCCTCCATTGACAGCAAGATAATTAACACTTTCAGATGCCCAGAAAGCTACTAAAGACATATTTAAAACAGTTCATGTGACTACAGTGGTTCAACCTTAATATTATAAAGTGATGAGAATACTTTGTGCGCCAAATAAAACCCCCAAAATAACGACTTTATTCAACAATATCTAGTGATGGGCGATTTCAAAACACTGCTTCATGAAGCTTCGAAGCTATACGAATCTTTTGTTTCGAATCAGTGGTTCAGAACGTGTATCAAACTGCCAAAGTCACGTGATTTCAGTAAACAAGGCTTTGTTACATCATAAGAGTTTCGAAACGTTTTGAAATTTCAATGGTTCACGTGCCTTTGGCAGTTTGATACACACTCCGAACCACTGATTTGAAACAAAAGATTCGTAAAGCTTCATGAAGCAGTGTTTTGAAATCACCCATCACTAGATATTGTTGAATAAAGTCGTTATTTTGTTTTGTTTTTGCCACACAAAAAGTATTCTTGATGCTTCATAACATTCAGGTTGAACCACTGTAGTCACATGAACTGCTTTGAATATGTCTTTAGTAGCTTTCTGAGCATTAAAAGTGTTAATTATCTTGCTGTTAATGCAGGATTTTATCAAAAATATCTTAATTTTGTGTTCTGAAGATGAACAAAGGTCTTATAGGTGTGGAATGACATAAGAGTGAGTAATAAATGACTGAATTTTTATTTTTGGGTGAACTAACCCTTTGATTAAACTGCATTGTGTCAGATAGAATCAAATAAGTCAAATAAGGCAAGAACTGACCATCTGATTGAAAGGTGAACCAATCACGGGTCATTTTACTTATAAGGTATCACATGCATTATTTCAACTTAAAGGGATAGTTCACCCAAAAAAAAAAAGAACATTTTGTCATCTTTTACTCACCCTCAAGTTGTTCCAAACCTGTATGAGTTTCTTTCCTCTCAAATCAAACAGTTGACGGTAGCCATTGACTTCCATATTAGGAAAAAAATACTATGGAAGTCAATGGCTGCCATCAACTGTCTGGTTACCAACATTCTTCAAAATATTTTCTTTTGTGTTCAACAGAAGAAAGAAACTCATACAGGTTTGGAACAACTTGAAAATTGAGAAACATTACCCATAGTTCTGTAAAGAAACTAGCAAATCATGTCAACACTGTAGCATGCATTGCCTCCCATGAAGCACTGCGAACAACTTATTTATGCATTTTTCTCTTTTATTATTATTTTTATTTAATTTAAAATTAGTTTATTATGCATCTGATATGATTATGAATATTTTTAAATCTTCATGTAAAGCACTTTGAAAAAAATCTTTCCTTCCCATATTTTGCAACAAACAAACTACATTGGTTCAATATAAATCATCAATAGTTTTATATTCACCCAACATTTTTTTTAAATTCGATTGTCATTTTCAGTGCTTATTGGGATTGTAGTCCTTTTCCTCATTAAACACAGCCTTGTAATTTGTCTTTTTCCTCTGATTTTCTATTTTTTATTTATTTATTTTTTTTTTTTTCAAAGTTTGTAATGTTATGATTCACCTTGCAGCTGGTTGGTTTGGTTCATGGCTATATTATTGCTCTTTAATGAAGTTTTTTGTAAATCCCTATAGGAAAAATGGATGGGGGAAAAATACTACAAAAAATACTACTGCAAAAACTACAACTACTGTACTGTATCTGTATTGTCTTTTTAATAAAATAAAAACTAAACTTGGAAAATCCAAATAAAAAACAAACTAAAAAAATAATAACTTCAACTGTGATATAATAATAATAATAATAATAATAATAATAATAATTATTATTATTATTATTATTATTATTATTATTATTGTTGTTGTTGTTGTTATTATCATACAATAATATTCTAAACAATCTAAATACAATAACAAATAATAATAATAATAATAATAATAATAATAATAAAAATAGTTGTTGTTATTACAATCTGAAAATAACAACTTTAAAGCTAAGAACACACCTGCAGAGCTACATTTAGAGGAAGTGTGATCAGATCAGGCATATAAATGGGGTCAGGAGGAGCGTTTTTTCAGACCCGGCAGAGCGCGTAAGCTTCCGAGAGCACATGCACTTTGCTTATTGATCTGTGCCGGGTCTCCACAGCCCCGCTGTCGTAGTGTAAGACTCCTCTCAGCAGGCTAGCATTCACACACCGCAATTAATACAGTAGGTTGGGGCCTGGTCCACTCGCATGCTTTCCACAGACAAGAAAGTTAGTAAAAAACAGCTGTGATGTTTGCGTGTGTGTGTGTGTTCGGCGCAACCTCTTAGCTGAAACGCTGCTGCGCTGTTTGTATACACACCTACGGCTTTCGCCCACCCATTGTGTTCTCACTGCCTCAAGAGGCTTGCAGCACTTCTTAAATTCAGACGTTGTTAAAATCATCTCAGCATTAACATGATGTAGGTGGTCTTGCTGAACCAGAGCCTATCCATCCACCTCCGTCCCTTTCAAAGGCCTTGGACGGAGCCCACAGCGACACGCTAGCTCTGTTCACGACCCGCGGCAGTGTGGGGGCTCACCTGCAACTCCTTCTCGCCGTACTTGGAGGGGTTTTTGCTGCCCTGGCTCTTCCTCCGCAGTTTCTTCAGCTCACCCTGGCATTTCTCCAGACTCTCTCCTTTGCTTTTGTGCTCCATCTGGTACTTCTTAAGAGCCGCCTTCAGGAGAAAAAAAAAAACACAAGAACAGTGTTGGTAAATGCAGAAATCATCAGACTGTAGCTACTGAATTGAGAAAGACACAGGAGTCAAAACCCACTAGTCAAAAGTCATGTTCCAAAACACTCGCTGTCTGCCGTCTACACAAGCAGCTGCCCTCCTCTAAGGCAGAGTCCTGACTGCACTGGACTGATTGTAAATGACCTACATAGACAGGATCTTTCTTAATGGTCACTCGTGTGCAGTACACAGACACACAGCACTCATGACAACAACACACAACAGGCCAACAGAGCCAACAACCTTCTAATACAATATATGTTACAATACACATGCAATGATTCAACAACCACAAAAACAACAATAAAAAAAACCATTCATGATAATGGTATTATTGCTATTATTATTATTATTATTATTATTTTATTATTATGTCATTGTTATTGTATAAACATTATATCACAATTAATTCTGAATTTATAATTGTCAGATTCAGCGAACACATCTGTAGGACTGCCACTAAAAATCATAATTGTGATATTTTGGTGAAATAATAATAATAATAATAATAATAATAATAATAATAATAATAAACAAAAGTTATGATGTTAGATTATCATCATCATCATCATCATCAATTTATTATTAATAAATAATAATAATAATAATAATAATAATAATAATAATAATAAAATTATATGAAAATTAATTGTTATATTGTAATTTTTAATTGGGATGATAATCATACTACTACTACTACTACTACTACTATTATTACTAATTATTATTATTATTATTATTATTATTATATTTTGATTATATTACATAACATTTATACAATAATAATAATAATAATAATAATAATAATAATAATTTATTATTATTATTATTATTATTATTATTATATTTAAGTTATTGTTTTATTATTATTATTATCATCATCATCTTTCTTATTAAATATTATTAGATCACAATTATTATTGTGATATAATTATTGTGATAATAATCATACCACCACCACTACTACTAATCATCATCATCATCATCATCATCATCAGCATCATCATCATGACGACTAGTAGAATTATTAGTATTATTATATATAAATGTTATCATTATTATATCATAATTATAATCAAAATATAATTGTGAATTGGTGATTTTTTTCAGTACAGTAATATTTGCTCAACTGAATCTGATGTTAGCATGTTGCTAAGCTAACGACGGCCTAATTTTGCCAGCATTTTCAGTACTGGATCAAATACAAGTATATTCATAATCAACATTTTCCTTCATCTTCATCTGCTATCCTTTTTTCCCCCCACCATTTTCATTTTTATAATCATTACACAAAAAAATAAACTAGTTTTTAACGTGACAGGGGTCTTAAAGACACTGCCTGCGCTCATGGTTTGAGATGCTGAAAACAGCAAAAAATGACCATATATACATCAAACAACAAATGAAATATTAGAAACAGAAGCTGCTCCACTGAAAGCCAGTCTCACACCGAATAACGAGTACACATCTGATTGATCAGCTGAATAATCATCAGTTAAAATGACCAAAGAGCACATTCCTAATTCTGGGATTGTCTTCTCAACGATGGACACATGCAATGCTACATGTGAGACTGTGTAGAAAGTGGCCAAACGTCTGGGAAGGCAGCAAAAGTTCTGCCAGCAACTGTTAGGAACAGCCTTCAAGTCAGGCTCCATGATGCCTTCAAAAGCCAGACAGCTCACTGGGGTCTGGAAGAGAGCTGAAGGTCTGGGGTTTCAGGGCAGTGCGTTCTGATGTCTGCAGAAGAAAGAAGCGAAGGTCTTCACTCCCAACTGCACACCATGGCTTACGGCCAAATTCTGGAGGCTGATACACTTGGCTGAGAACATTTCTAGATATAAGAACCTTCACACATCCTACACAAGGTACGCCGAGAGAATGATCTCTAGACTACACGTCTATAAATAGTTTGGCAGCTCAATCAGATTCTTGCACAGCAGGAATGTGTCTACAAAGACAGCGTTACATGTGAGCGATGGAGCAATCGCTCCATCTTCGGCGAGAGAAAAGGAAGATTCTGCTTTGCCAGCCATGATCCCCTTTTCTCACCACATGAATGATTCACAATGCTCAACAGGAATAAATATAACATCAAGTCTGATGTGTTATGGATCATGACTTCTCTTGGAATTCGAGAGACGGAGCATGTGGCTGGTTAACTTCAGTAACTTCTAATAGCTAACAGCTCTGTCAAAGTATTTTAGACATCCTTGATTTGTTGAGGACGGGACAGAATATGCATTTGGAACCTGTGAAACATTTTCTTCTGACTAACAAGTACGAAATCAACCATGTTATTTAACGGTAATTCAGTGTTCTAACAGCAGCACAAAATGAGTATCACAACAATCTTCCAGACCTAAACAGAGACTCCAGAGCAGAAACTGAACATGTTTGCACAGAATGTGTGGACTGAGGGAAAAAAAGTGTTTGGTTTCCAAGGGGAATGACTGCAGACCGCTCTCTCCAGAGCTGAATAAGGCAAGACAGCAAGGCATTAATTTTATCTGAATACAATGTGATGACAAGCGACGCCCAATCCCAGTCGCCCAAACCCCCCCCCAATGAACTGCTCTACACAGCTCCTCTCCAACCCACTCACGGTCTAAAGATATCTCTCCCAGCACTGCTCCAAACATACTTTAATCTCCCGCAAATTGTGTACTTTCATTTGTTGAAAATAGTGGAAACAAGGAATGACGGGAAAACAGGGCCTTTGCTACACAAGAAAGCAAGATCAACGTCTCAAGTCGTAGATTTACAAGATCTGTGGGTATGTTTGGAATGGCATACTACTGTACATACTAAGAAAGCAGTATATAAAGTATGCTGTGTAGTGTACACAAATTTTCTGTATGCATTTTTCCTGTAGCTCAATTGGTAGAGTACACTCTTAAAAATGAAGGTTCCAAAATGGGGTTGTCCCAGCGATAAACCATAGAAGAACCATTTTTGGTTCCCAAAGAAACTTTCAGTGATCAGTTCTTAAAATAACCTTTTTTTTTCTTAGTGTGAAGAATATTTTAATAACCTAAAGAGCCTTTTTGCACTACAAAGAATCTTTTGTGCAATGGAAAAATTCCATGGAACCTTCTTCGTGGAACCATCAATGCCAATAAAGAACCTTTGTTTTTAAGAGTGTATGGCGCTTGCAACACCAAGGTTGTGTGTTTGAATCAAATGGAACATATGTACTGATAAGTTGCTTTGGATAAAAGAATCTGCCAAAAGCATAAATATAAATTGTTTTCAAATTAGCTACTACATTTGCCTAAATGTGGAGTATACAGTATATGCAAAACAGCAAAAACAGTGGCAGCAAAGTCATCCAAATTGTTTTTTTTACATATTCTTGGCTCAATGTTTCATCTGACTGCCAAGAGGCAAGGCAAAATTTGACTAAAAAATGCTAAATAACCATATTTACACTACCGTTCAAAAGTTTGGCATCAGTAAGATTTTTTTTAAAGAAATTAGGAAAGATAAGAGCAAAGATAACAGTAAAGACTTTTACGTTGTTATAAAACATTTCAGTAACACTTCAGTATAGGGAACACATTCACTATTAACTACAACTTTTGCCTCAATTAACTCCTAATTTACTGCTTATCAATAGTTAGTAAGGTAGTTTTTGTAGCATTTAAATGTAGGTATTGGGTAGGATTAAGGGATGTAGAATATGATCATGCAGAATAAGACATTAGAGCTGCAGTCTGTATGTTTGTCGCCATCTCTGTTTGAAACCTGCAATTGCAGTTATTTGTGGAATTATCATCTTTACGTGGGTTGTGCATCAGCACGACTCCTCAGCGTGGATGAATGTAATGTTTGCTATCAGTCTACATCGGTGTGGATACTGTACTTCAGAATCACATATTTTATGTCTTGGAAGTATGACCAAAATAATAATTTTCACCAGAAAATGTGATCTGAATAAGTAAGTAACATGTCTGCCACTTTTGTTCTGACCAACTGAGAAAAAACAGAACAATAAATCGCGGTGCAATGGTGATTAAATCTAACGATCGCTTAGCTCAGATCGTCAAACCATGCAAATGATTATTATTATTACACTTTGTTCTCAAATTGTTAATATTAACAACATCAGCATTGTGTGACTGTGTATTTAGTGTGTATTAGCGTTAACTGTATATTTCAATTTCTGTAGCCACTCCGCAGTCCAAAGTCTTTTGCTTTTGACTACGGGTGAATCTCCAGTTGTCACTGATGATTGTCATTTGGACCTTTCTGGATTACAATACACCTGGGGCTTAGCCTTAGCTGAGACTCCTTTCTGTTTACAGACGTGATGTAATGATGCAAAGACGAATGGTGGCATGCTCGAATTTCTAGCGGAAACCCACCAGTACCAATTTTTATTATAAAACAATATTACAAGCTTACTGTTGTGAAGCGGGCTAAAGTAAGGAGCACTGAACACTGGTTGATTATGTACTTGCTCAAAAATTGATTTTGGATTATTTTTAACCAAAAAAGGTTACGGACTGCAGCTTTAATATGTGCTTTGTAAGTACTACTAAACAAGCGATATACTAGTAATATGCAAGCTAATGAGCAACTAGTTAAAAGTGAGAACTGAACCCTAAAATAAAGTGTTACCAACATTTCTATTTCAAATAAATTCTACTCTTTTGAACTTTATATTCATCAAAGAATCCTGAAGAAATCATGGTTTCCACAAAAATATGAAGCAGCACAACTGTTTTCAACATTGATAATAATAATAAATGTTTCTTGAGCATCGAAATCATTATATTAGAATGATTTCTGAAGGATCATGTGACACTGAAGACTGGAGTAATGATGCTGAAAATACAGCTTTGATCACAGGAATAAATTACATTTTAAAACATTAAAAAAGAAAATTGGGTAACACCTTATTTGAGGGTCTTTTAACTAGCTGCTTATTAGCATTAGCTTATTAGCTTATTAGTAATATACATTTTATATAATTAATGCCTTATTCTACATGCTTAAACCTACCCAATACCTAAACTTAACAACTACCTTACTAACTATTAATAAGCAGTAAATTAGGAGTTTATTGAGGGAAAAGTTGTAGTTAATGGTCTATATGTGTTCCCTATACTAAAATGTTACCGAAAATTGTTATTTCAAATTATAACATTTCACTTTTTTTCCACTTGATAAGCATAAGAGACTTCTCTCTCTCTCTCTCAAAAAAAAAAAAAAATCTCACCAACCCCAAACTGACGAAAATGTGTTGAACGGTAGTATATGTCTGAAATAATAACTGGATGCCATGTGTGACATTAAAGATACAACAGCGAAGTCAAGTGATAATAATAATAATATAGCATACTGTTTGAAACATCTCACTGGTGTTCATATTTTAAGTCAACCTAAAACACCATTCACAATCCATTTTACTTTCATAATCTGATGCATTTCTAAGTGAAACAGGAAAAAAAAAAATAGAGTGGTTTTATTAATCGGCGCTTCTGTTCAGAGTGTTAGTGTGCTCAACGTGTCTTGTCATCTGGAAACAGTGGGATGAGGTGCGGACTCACAGTCAGGTATCTCGCGTCCAATTCCACCTTCTTCTCCAGCTCCGACAGCAGCTCGTTGTGGAAGCATTTCAACTGCAAACAAAGCAGAAAAATTGAGTGAAGTTCATTAAATTGTCTTTTTAGTAACCTGAAAGCACAGATATGTGCAGATTATACAATAATATATGGGTTCAACACACTATCGACAACATTTTTAGTATAATGTTGATGAGCACAGAAAATAATTACTCGTCCCTCATTTTGTTTTCTAAAGAAAATTACGTGGGGTTACTTTATTCTAAGGTGCCCTTGTTACAGTGTAATTATACATTTAAGCACTGAGTAATATTACTATACATGTACTTACTATAGAGTTAGGGGCCATTTACACGATTGCATTTTCAACTAAAAACAGAAAACGTTTTATGTTTTTTGATCGTTCATTTACACAACTTTTGAAAACGTGCTTCAAAGTGCAAGTTTTTGAAAACTATACTGTTATCGTCTCCATGTAAACTACAATTTGTGAAAATGGTGACATCATGTGCATGCGTATTACATGTTCAGTCTATAGGCGCGTAGTGTTTACAAAATGATGTCGCCAACTACTGGCCTGGCATGAATAATACAGCATTTTTAGTTGTTTTGTTGGATCCTTGAAAACACGTTGTCGTCTGTATGTGAAATACACAAAGGAAAAACATTTCCATTTTTAGTACATCATTGTTGTGTAAACATACCCTTAGAATTAGGAATAGGGTTAGTAATTAATGTAATTATGCATCATTTACTGTTATTACTACAGTAATTACATGTAACACTGTAAACCCTAACGCTCAAAATAATTAATTGATTTAAGTAGGACAAACTTAAATTAAACAAATTAGTTCAGTCAAATTAACTTTAGTACTTTCTTTTTCTTTCAAGTTCACAGAACTGATATATTTTAAGTTGAACTGTTTCATTGTTTTGAGTTTATGAACTTATTTCTTTAATTTAGACAAACTTAAGTTTAAGTGAAACTGGGCTGGGATTTCCCAGCATGCTTTGCCCATGACACTCGAAAGGGAGAGTAAATGCTAAAATTAAGTGTTATTTTTGTTTGGTTGTTTGTTTGTTTTGTGCAAGATTAAGTTTACACTAATAAAACTGTTTACATTGAGGTTACATGATAATTTTAAGTTAAATGTATGTATTAGTGTACTCAAACATTTCAAGTTAAGAATAATTAAAACGTATGCATACGAAATAATAAATCTGCCAGTTCTGCTTACTTAAACTTTACTTAAATTTATTAACTGATTGCCTCATATTTTTTGAGTTTTGCCAAGTTACTTGGGTTTACAGTGAATATGTAACGAGTCACAATATTACCGGCCATGGCTACAGCATCAATTGACCCTTCGCCGGGAGTTTGATTGACAGGCGATCTAACCAATCATAACGCCGACTCCGCCATTTTGTCCGACAAAGCAGTCAGGGGAGTTAGCAGATTAACGTCGGTGGACTTGAACTTGAAAAATGGTGTGTACTGACGTCTTTCTGCGATTGAAACAACATTCCTTATGATGTTCATTCATGTTTATTTGATGCTTTAAATGAACTAGTAGGAAGAGATGATCGGTTCACGAACCGCTTGAACTGAGGCACTACAACAGCGAACGACACATTAAAGAGCCACAAAACGGTATTTATTGTATAAATTTCCTTAAAAATGACAAAATTTAAAATTTGAGACCTTGTTTCATATCAAAAGTAACCTGCTCTGTCTTGTCTGTCAACACGTTGTCAGTGTCCTCTTTCAGGACACGGCATGGCTTGTCGGACTTGGCAACAGTAATTAAAGGGGTCAGGTCTTCAAGAGCATTCAGGAGGTACAGTAGAAACATTAAGTTTTTATTTTGATTTAGCAGTTACATGAATTATTCAGTAAAAACTTTTTTTAATTTCAACTGCAAACTTGTAAATCCTCCTTCTGATGCAATTCCTATGGGTAGAGTTTGCGTTACAGCAAAAGCTAGCTTGTATTGAACCTGTGAACATGTTTAAAAAAAAAAAAAAAAAAAAAAACTGTTCTAATGTAATCTATGATAAATAGATCCTTTAATAAAGGGGAGACATGGACAGTGGCTGAGTAGGGTACACACCATTTCCTCTAACTGCACTTGAATCTGCCGGTGGACCTCTGCCATCTGGAAAAGCACGTCCCCTGCAGAGAAGAGGGACAGATGTCCGTTAAGAGAGAGGACAACAGGAAATGGACTCATAATCATGTGATTCTAGTGAGAAAAATGTAGTAAGGTTATAGAGACTGATCGAGTTAGGGTGGAGGAGGCAAGATAGATAGATAGATAGATAGATAGATAGATAGATAGATAGATAGATAGATAGATAGGAAGGAGGGAGAGAAAGAGGGAGAGAAGCAAGATAAGTCCCAACGTGCATTAAACCATGCCAACACACTGAACACACCACAGACGGGCAAACATGGGGACAATGACACGGTCAAAAGACATTAAACACTGAGACAGAGAAATTAACGACAGGATGAAAGGGTGGAGAACAAACAAAGAAACTCGGATGAGCAAAAATACAAAGCATTTCAAAACAGGGTTTGAACATTTCAGTGTATTAAAGGAATATTTCACCGCAAAATGAAAATTCTGTCATTATTTACTCACCATATGCTGTTATTTTTCTTAGCTCAGAAGACTATAGCGCTGGTTTTTGGGGGACGTTTGACTGGCATGGTCACTTTGAACTGCTACTTTATGGAAAAGACTCCTCAAAAATTCTTTTTGTGTGTGTGTGTATGTTTTCCGCATAGAAAAATAACAGCATATGGGTTTGGTTTGGAATGACATGAATGTCAGAACAGGATTTACATTTGAGTGAAGTGTTCCTTTAAACATAACCACAGAACTCTTGACTGAAAATTAGAAATTAGTTTCATTTGTCTTTTTAATAAGTGCTTCTCCTGCAGGATGACTGTCAGAATGTTGTGAAACTTATTGCAGAAGAGTAAAGAAAACAGGAAGAAAAAAGAAACAAAGAGAGGCCATGCAGCTGGTGGAAGTTGTTTTAATATACCTACATGCTGCTGCTTCTGAATATGCAATGCATTGTGAAGAAAGGAACAGACAGTGAGCAGAGCACAGAGGAGACCCAGTAAGACACTTTGAAAAGAACACACAGCAATGGAAGACAACAGCGAGCCGCCCTGACCTCCGCCCATCTCAGTACGCCAGCCTAAAGTTAGGTGGTACAGAACGTCTTTAAGCACAGTGCAGAGCGGATCTAGTGTTTGCGTGTGCTTGAACACTTCATACTTCATGATTTAACAATCAGTCTAGTGTAACAACACGCGTCGGATCCCCACGAGGTTGTTTACACCACAGATGCATGATTGAAGAGCTCTCACTGAAAGGTACAAGCACTGAGCCTGTTGATTACTCTGAGAGAGGCTCCTGGAGAGATTAATGATGACCAGTTTGCCCAAAAATTAAAGTAGGTCATCATTCTTTCATCCTCATCATGTTCCAAACCCGTTTGCCTCGCATGGAAAACAAAAGGAGATGTTTAGCCAAATGTCCACGCTGCTCTTTTCCATACAACAAAAGAAATAGGTCGGGGCTGACAAGCTAGTACTAGTGGTTAACCAATATAGATTTTTTTGATGGCCGTTGCCAATATGTTAAAGAGCAGAATGTCTGATGGTCAATGTAAAGCGGATTTACATTACATCTTATTGTCCATATTTAACTCTTTAAAGTTAGTAAATAACACACACTTCAATGTAATGTATATTTATTTTACACAATATTAACTAAATTAAAAATTATTTAAAAATGAATCTATACAAAAAAATAATTTTGAAAGAAAAATAAACACGTAAAAAAAAAAGAAAAAAGAAACTGTTAAAAACAAGAATAAAAGGGAAGTAAACACTGTAAGCAATAGAACACTCAGTAAGTTTGTGCGCACTGGAAATAATGTTTTCTCAAATGCTAATTTTAAATCTAGTGGCTGACTGGATATAGCGCAGCACAGTTTGAAATCAAAAATTTAAAGTTGCTATTAAATAGCTGTTAGATAAAGACTTTAAACTAATGACAGAGAATGGAAACTCCCAAATGGGCGCTGTCAAAATAAAAGTCCTGGTATTGTCATAATAAAAGTCTGACACTAGTCTGACAGTTACCAGCCTAACAGAAAAACTTAACGGCTAATGCTAATAATTTATAAAAAATACCAACTATCGACCTTCGACTACTAGTCAGTAATGCACGTCCTGATTTTACTGAATTATACACAACATATTTTGTTTATCTTGGAACATTCCTGTTAGGCATGTGACGGTATTAAATGTTCATGTTGCGATAATTGCTGAAGCTTTTATTACTGTATACGGTATTATCACAATGTTAAATTAACTTGTAAAAAAATGTTTGTCATACTATAACAGGTTTGATAACTTTTTCTTGTAACAAAAATAACTCTGAACATATAAATACAATAAAGCAATGCACAAAAAAATTATAAAGTAAACAAATGTTTCAAACAGATTAAAGTGCAAGAGAATTACAAAGAACAATAGGTATTACAATAAGGTCTCAGTTAACGTAAGTAACTTCATTGTAACTTTTTTTACTTTATTGTAAAGCGTGATTGAACAATAAAGAATCAGAATATATTAAAACAATATATAGGGCATGTCGTAGTCCAGATTAAAATATAAAAATGTTTACGTTTGAAAATAAATAGCCTTAAGTCTTTAAGTATTTGGTGCGGTGATGAACACGATAGCAAATGCAAAAATCTGAATGGCTGTTTAAAACATTTAAATACTGTAGTAGCTGTAGAGCAGCTGCTTTGTTTACGGGGGTTTCCGGGGTAGCCGCTGCATTTCTGCTGTTCCATCAGCGCCCTCTGCTGTCAGAAAGTGCATTTTCATTCAGCGCGTCTCCTTCACTCGTTCCGCCATGCGCTGTTCATGCACATTGGGCTTGTTTACATCAGTGCACATGCCTCTTTTCAGCAATGTTGTGCATTTTATACGGTTGATGAGGAAAGTATTCTTAAAATGCATTCTAAAAATCTGAATAATTAGTAATAATAAATTATTCATGCTATTTTAAAGTGCCCACGATAACAATATCAAGCATATTCATTATCGTGATATATCGTATTACCGTATACCAGCACATGTCTAATTCCTGTACAATAATTTTTGAAAGAGATTTGACTTCTATAGAGCTGCAAAGACTTGAAATATAGCGAATGAGTTGCGTTGACCATTTTGTTCTTTTTGGAGCTTGACAGACTCTTGCCGTATGGAAAAGAGCGGTGTGAAGATTCTTTAAAATTTCTCCCTTTGTGTTCCATGGAAAACATAACATTTTTTTAGAACGATGTGAGTGTGAGTAAATGGGTGAACTATCCCTGCAAGTTTCATACTGTTACAGGTCACTAGTTTGAGTTTACCCAATAATCTTAATTATTATCTCTCTGGGCATGTTTAGTAAACTGCCAGACAAAAAACACAGACGCATTTAAATGAGCACTGCAGCCCAAAGTCATTCAGCCAAGCAAACACAGTGTGAGAAAGCTGTACAAAACAAGAACAAAAACAGGCTGGACTCAGAACACAAGGAACAAGGTACTACTTTAATAAGACAGAATTGTTCATTCCTTTATTCATTCATTTCTCAAATGTAAGAAAATGCAATATACTGTAATCCACACACTTCCATTCTCTTTATATGAAGCTTATTGGGAACATTACTATAACAGTGATAATAAAAAAAATCAGAGATATATCATATCACAAGAATGAAACCGGTAACTATGTGGGCGGTTCATGTGCAATGCTTTTTATTTGCCCAGGGTGTTAATGAAATGCTGGGTAACATTTTACAATACTCTACCTAATATCTCTACCTAACTATTATCAATTTTACAGCATTATTAATCAGGGTGAATGTGCTAATGTTAATTTATAAAACTAATACATGCTGTGAAATTATTGTAAATTCTTAGTTCATTGTGTTAATGATGGGGTAAAAAGTAACCAAACAGAAATTTCCATCCAGACTTGAGCTGATCTTCAAATTGTGCATCAGACACAAGCCTTTAATTGTTACAGTTGATCACAACTATTAAAATTTAAATAAGTATCTTAAAGTGTACAAATCTGTTATTTTAGCCACACTATAACTTTTGAAAACCATAAATACCATAGAAATGACCCATGCTAGTTTTTGTTGTGTTACAGGTGTTGCACGACAATTTAATGATAAGGAACAACCAATTATTTTCCTCAGTCATCACCGTATTCAAAATAATGATCAAAATGACTTCAGTGGCTTGATTGCAATTAATCAAGTGATTGAAACACACCAACATAACTTGCAAATCACAACACAATCAGAGGTTTGATTAAAAACAGGTATATGGTGCAGAATGATGACATCAGACTTTAAAACAGTGGCCTCCCTCATTAGTCTGTAGCCTAAACCGATTAAAGCGAATCAGCTGTGCTCACCAGCCTCAAGGCTTACAAACTAAAGAGGTATTTTGACTGGTCTTAGCGCTGGGATCAATTAACACACGCAGCACTACAGCCTGCTGTGAACACACAGATATACACAGGTCACATACACACACACTACATCTAAAGGACAGTTGTCACTCTTCTTCTAGTTCTTAATCTCATTCTGTACACATAGAGTTCAGTTATTCAGGTCATCTGACCTCTAATATATGAGACCTAATCTGGTTTTGTCATAAAAAGGTCAAATTATATGATATTTTAATCGACTAACTGACCTTGGCACACAGTCATGAGGATATGCAGGGGTCAGCTCTATGATATCATTTCCTGTTTATGTTTTTTTTTTTTTCCCCTGAATGTTGGTTGCATTACATTACAAACATTGTTATCTTTAGAGACTGTCCTCCAAAAAGTTTTAAAGTCATGCGCCCTCTAGCTGGCGTAAAAATAATGAAAGTGTCGTGTTACGTCTGTCGTCATGAAATGACGTATGACTGTCGTTACCAATCAAAATGCGTGTTCATTTAAATGCAATGTGTGGACTTTTTACACCATTTGTCCTATTTCCATTTAGCAAAACTAATTTTGTTATTAACGACTACACCCATAAAATAATGCTCATCAAGCACTGAAGCAGGTCAATCAATCAATCAGTTTATTAAAATTTATAAAAAAAAAAAAAAAAAAAAAAATTAGGACAGCTTTATCATCCTGACATTTTTTACGATTATATAAAACGACAAAAATTTTAATTCACCCAAATCCGTATTCAAGTGATTGTACAGCATGTACGAACAGCATTTTTTTTTTTAATATTTTTGAATAAATTAATAGATACTATGAAAAAAGCAGTACACCACTGACTGAGAGTCCAAAATGTTGCTATGGTTACCATCACATCAACCATGCAATGTTCAGGAGTGACTCATGTATTTCATAGTCACTTAACAATAATTTAGAGGATTAACTTCTGCATTCAAATGTGACTCCCAAACCTCAACAGTGTGCATGTGGCCACAAAGAAACACAGACACACCCAAAGCTTCCTTCCCGATACGTTACTAGAAAAGCCTCTTCCTCAATTCACCTTTAGATCATTTATTCACTTTGCAAGCACATGGAAGGTCTGATTTTTTTTTTTTTTTTGGCTTGAGTCAAAGGAATCAAAGGAAACTTGATCTGAGGCAGTTACTGAATTAATACAAGTCAGCAGAATATTGTCTATGTAAAATATATTGAAATTGATGTTAAAGAAGTGCAGTGAGTTTATACAGCAAAAACACACTAAAAGCCTTTCAGAAAACTTGACTCTGCTTTGAAGTGTCTGACAGGAGCTCTTTGCATGCAGGTACTTTAAGCTCTTTAAAAAACGGACTTATGACATCCGCATTCCTTCTGCTTTGTGCACAGCTGCATGACTGACAGACGGCAACGGGGCAGCAAGCAGTCACGGTCACTGCAGAGAGCTCGACACAGCAAACCACAACACACACACACACACACACACACACACACACACACACACACACACACACACACACACACACACACACACACACACACACACACACACACACACCCCCCTGTCACGGCCGTTTCTCCTTCTCCCTCACAACCCGCAGCCAATGGAGAACAATAGATACCCGTCAGTCTGTAGAGCAGGTTCTCTTGGGAAAATCTAGTGGCTGCATTACATGACTTTGATTTTGCAGAAGAAAACAATTACCAAATAAAAAATAAATACATAATAAAACAGTGAAGAGGGTTTGCTAAAACGTTGTAAAATAAATAATAAAGTAACAATAATAATAATAATAATAGTAACATTCATTATTATTATTATTATTATTACTACATTCATGCTACTACCACGACTACTAACATCAATAATGAACACAATATTTAAATGTAATTATTATAAATATCAATATTTCTACAACTACTGCTGATGATAATAATAATACATAAATACAATATTTATGATGATGATTATGAAGATGATCATAATTTTTATTATAATTATCATTAGTAAATAATTTCAAATTATTATTATTTTATTACTATTATTATTATTATTATTATTATTATATTATTATTATTATCATCATCATTAGTATCTATATTAAGAATAAAAATTATTTGATGATAATAATAATAATTATTATTATTATTATTAATATTATCATTATATTACCATTATATTGTTATTATTGTTATTGTTATTGTTGTTGTTATTATTATTATTATTATTATTATGATTATTATAATCATCATTAGTATCAATATTAAGAATAAAAATTATTTGATGATATAATAATAATAATAATATAATAATAATAATAATAATAATAATTATTATTATTATTATTATTATTATTATTATTATCATTATATTACCATTATATTGTTATTATTATTATTATATTATTATTATTATCATCATTAGTATCTATATTAAGAATAAAAATTATTTGATGATATAATAAAAATAATAATAATAATTATTATTATTATTAATATTATCATTATATTACCATTATATTGTTATTATTGTTATTGTTATTGTTGTTATAATAATAATAATAATAATAATAATAATAATAATAATTATTATTATTATTATTATTATGATTATTATAATCATCATTAGTATCAGTATTAAGAATAAAAATTATTTGATGATATTATTATTATTATTATTATTATTATTATTATTATTATTATTATCATCATTACATATTACCATTATATTGTTATTATTACTATTATTATGCCAGTTTTTTCCCAAATAAAAAAAGTAGTGAAATAAAACAGTGAAGCAGGTTTATTAAAGCATTTTGTAATAATAATAATATTAATATTAATATTAATATTAATAATAATAATAATAATAATAATAATAATAATTATTATTATTATTATTATTACTACTACTATTAATAAGCATTATTATTATGATTATTATTATTGATTTAGCTGACTTTCTTAAATAAAAAATAAGTTGTGAAATAAAACAATGAAGGTTTGTTAAAACTTTTTTTTAATGTTTTAATAATAATAAATAATAATAATAATAATAATAATAATAATAATAATAATAATAATTATTATTATTATTATTATTATTATTATTATTATTATTACTACTACTACTACAATTAATATTAATATTATCATTACATTATCATTTTATATTACCATTAAATTGTTATTATTATTATTATTATTATTATTATTATTATTATGCTAATTTTTCTCCAAATAAAAAACAAAATAAAACAGTGAAGCAGGTTTATTAAAACATTTTAAAATATTTTAACAATAACAACAACAACAAATTTTATTATTATTATTATTATTATTATTATTGCTGTTGTTATTATTAAAATATTTTAATGTTTTAATAAACCTGCTTCACTGTTATTTCACTACTTTTTTTTTTATTTGGGGTAAAAAAAAAAAATAATAATAATTGTTTTTATTTTTATATAAATATAATTGTTCTTATTAATGAAATTAAAACTTAAAACTCTCCTTCTCTGTCACAACCCGCAACCAACAGAGAACAACAGATACCTGTCAGTCAGTAGAGCAGGTTGTCTTGGGAAAACCTGCGCCTGTAGTCTTGCATGTCTCTACTCGGACAGAAAAATGTGCGCGAGAGAAAAAAAAAAAATTGGATCAAGTCCATCTAGTCAAATAATTTGCACCATACTTCCTGTCCCATCTCACCTTACCGGCTCTATATGCAAACATATATAGGAACATTTGAAGTGCAGGAGTATCGTCATCGTTCATAAAACTAACGCAGGTTGCGGAGAGCCGCGGCAGCCGCGGGCAAACCTGACAGGCCAGACCAGTCTGGGAGGAGGAGTACAAGTAGGAGAGCAGAGTGAATCACTGACAATGGTCAAGTGTGGATCGCTGCAGGGTGTCATGGAAACAGTCGAAACGCTGAGGCTTCCAGCCAAACCGAGATTTTGAAGAACAAAATGGAGGACTTTGTGTATCAGCTTAACATAGAGATGCGTAGCCTCCTTTGTCTTTTTGTATAGAAAGCAGATTACATCACTCCCCACGGTGCAGCTTCTGACAAAAAACATGTATCCCATGGTGCACTGGTGCATCTAGTACATCAAATTGTACTTAGTTGTGTCATACAGTATTGAGCAGTGCTTATTCATACATGCAGTGACTTTAATCACTGGAGGCCGTCAAGTGGCTGTATTGTTGTAGTCATAGTGGGCGCTCATACTGCTGATCACTCTTATTGTAAACCTATTACAGGAGACCTCCAAAACAAAACATCATAGGAGCACTTTAAACATTTCTCAACTTTCTCAACCCTTTTTCATCGAACAACTGCCAATGCTTTGTTTCTGCAAGCCGCAGCATGCATGAACGTCCTGCAACTCGCATTTGCAGTTATGATGCATAATCATTGCTGAGCCCATATTGCTGCAATTTGCACACTAAACTGACAAGCATGAACAAAATATAGCGAAAAAGCACCTCAAATCTACTTATCAGCACAATCTTTTGCGATGCAGAATTTTATGAAGCCAAACACAAACATCACATTATTTTCTGCACACAGCTGCAGTTCTTTCATGCAGCAACAGTGTGAAAGCACAACACGAGCCTGTTGCTGCAATTATGCTGCTGCTAAGCTCACATCGGGGGTATCCAATCCTGCTCCTGGAGGCCCACTGTCCAGCAGAGTTTAGCTCCAGTCCTAATTAAACACCTGAACCAGCTAACCAAGGTCTTGGAAACTTCCAGGCAGGTGTGTTAGAGATAAACTCTGCAGGAGCAGGATTGTGAGAAACAGACCAACAACAATCAGACAAGCTCCCCTCGAATATCCTCTCTCTTTTGTAGTGGGGGGAAGTCTGATTCATTTGAACTAAGCTGTTTGTTTAGGTGATTCATTCCAATTAACGAATTAAAAAAAACTGACTTACTGAATCACAGCCATCATTACTAGTGTTACCAGAAGACTTACTGAAATGAAAATATATATTTAGTTACATAATGCTGTTTATTACCCTGTTTTCCGTGCTGTTGCACAGGGAGCTATTAATTTGTTTTGTATAAATTTATGTATGGGTCACTGACGAATAAGGTTTTTAAAAGTGTAAAAAAACATGGAGATATAATTAATTTTGAAGTTTTATTAAGTGTTAATGAGATTATGTGGTTTTTATAATCAATTAACACTGCTTTTGTCATTTTTTACAAGATGGACAAAATTTGTTACTAAAAAAGTCATTAGGTTTAACCAAAATTTTAGTTTTACCGAATGACACTTTTGGTTATACCGAATGACGGTAATTTCAAACAATGCTAACAGGCTGATATCTAGTTAGCTTGCTAGCAAACAAAAGGACAGTTAAACATTTTATATTTAGTACAAAGTTTTTAAAATATTACAACATTTTCCATGTTTTATAGCGGTTGTACCGAATGACCTGATGTTTCGGGACATGCGTATGAGCAAGTGAAAACATGAATTTTTCAAATAGTTAAAAGAGAGTTAGTTACTTTACTTCACGACCATGTGGTCCTTTGCAGGTGTCTGAATGATGTCACATCCTGTCACATGATACTGACCGCATGACTTGATCCAAAACAGTCCCTTTATATTGGTTACTCCGAATGACATCAATGAAATTCATTTTTCTGGACATTCTTTCTCATAACAAAACAACAACTTCTACACATAATTTTAATACCATTTTGCACTATATTGATATATGATGTTATAAAATACATAAAGTAATACATATACATATACAATACATAAAGATATTTATGTATTGTATATGATATGTATTGGCCTTTGGACGGTTAAACCAAATGACCTTTTGACACTTTAAAATCTTTAAAATACCTTTATATGTAGCAAAATATAATTAAAACTTTTGGATTCAATAAAAGAGATCTAGATGTACTACCGTACATACTTTGGATGTCATATCTTTGTTTATTATAATAATAATAATAATAATAATAATAATAATAATAATTATTAATATTAAGGCCTTTGGACAAAAAAAAAATGACCCGTCACGTCATTGACCCGTATTCAAGTTTGATGCAGTGGCTCTAATTTAAAACCAAATGTTTTGTGCCAGATAATTACTATTTACTAAATACCATTGCTTCCTAGTAAAAATCATGTAAATTGATAGGTTTATCATTTAATTGCTTGTCGTTTCATATCATATTATGTTATATCATTCATATTAGCTATACTTAGCTAATATTTGTTAGTAGAAAAACAGCTAATTTTATTTTTTTCAGAAGAGTAGCTTGACTAGTTTTTAACTACTTCAGCTGAAGAGTATCTTGTAGCTTGGCATGAAAACACAGCATATACTGTGGTACTGTGGTGGTACGATGGTACAAGAATGGTAATTAGAGTGGTACCATGTTTGAAAACACAGAAATACTATGGCATTTCTGTGTTAAAACAGTCAAAATAACTTCCCCTCCCACTTGCAGTGACATCTCTTCTCAATGATGTGTTTACTGGCCTGAGGGCAGGGCAACCTGTCACTCACATGAGATCAACCAATTGCAAACCACAACCATCCACCATCCAATCAATTCCCAATGGACAAAATCAAGTCTTGCCCTTCTTGTTTGAGGAGCCGTTTCACTCGGATATACGTCACGATAGGCAAATTCCAATACTGCAAATTCTGTTTCATGATGACTTTAAAAGAAGACATGATACAAGACCAGTGTAGACATCTCTGTATTACTGGCCTTCTTTCTCCTCTCTTGGACCTAAATAGTTTCCAAAAAGATGGTCCTTTACAGAATTTTAAAGATGGTGATTTGCACACGTGCTGATGTGTGTTTGTGCATAACCCTACGCAAAACCCTACTGCCTAAAGAGAAGAGCAGTTTAATCATATAAAGCTGGAGACAGGCCATGTCAGGCCAGGGATCCTGTCCTATTGACCCAGTAAAATCTCTTCACTGTCATGACTTCTTCACCTCAGCATGTAGGACAGTTTCCAACTCTCCAATGACAGTTCAGCTGAAGCCAGGAAACTAGCCTGTACTGCAGCATTAATGAACAGACGAGTCATAGCCCAAATCTAAAGGCAGATAAACAGCCTCCTGCATAACCTTAGAAACAAATACTACAGCATTTATTGGTATTTCCTGCAAATATAGTTATATAAGAATAAAAACATTGGGATGAAAGATTTATTTACTTTACATTAAGAAATCTTTGGTCCCACTTTATATTAAGTGTCTTCATTATTAGGTACAATGTACTTATTGTGTTCATGTTGTATTACAAACACTCTTTGTATCTATTTATTTATTTAAATGTTATTACATACTAGTTAAAGACACTTAATATAAAGTGGGACCAAATTTTTACTGTGGAGTGACATGGCATATAGATACAATAATCATCCAGTACATTGGTTTAAATCAAAGCACCATTACGTACAATATGATACCAACAAAAACACAAAGAAATACATAACTACACATGAAATTCTTGTGGTTTTTCTAGAGTTTTGTGTGAGTGAGCACATTTGTTTGTGCTTGTGTGTGTTTCTGGCTTCATTCGCCATAAGAAGCTATAGAATTTGAGGATGGGAAAAAGAGGGAAAAGAAAGAGGTGGAGATCAGAGAGTCTGTAATCCTGACAGACAACACAGTGTTTGAATGTAGCCATTAGAGCTGACAGGGATGCAGCTTACACTCCAAACTACAGTTTTTGGCAGATTTGGCAATGAAGGGCAAGTGTGAGGGATTCTATCGGCACAGCCTGTGCTTCTCAGCTGATGGGAGGTGGAACCTAATGTGCCATAAGACAGAAGAATATAATGCCTACATCTGCTGGAAGTGAGCGAATATTTCTGAACTACAGCAAAGAAATCCAGTGACGTTTATCTAACCATACGCTCATTCTCCAAATCAATCTGTTCTTAGCAGAAACCTTTTCCTGTCGTGTTGTGACATGTTCTGTATAGAGCACATTGATTCAGATGACCTCAGATGTGTCTTGACAGGAACATACCACTACAAAGCTCGTTTTAAAGGCCATTGCTACAGTGCTGTAGCATTTCATTGCTACACTATACTTTTTTTGTATATTATATATACACTTTTTTCAGAAACATTAAAACAATCATACATAAAATCATTGAAAAAAATACCCAAACTTTCCATACTTATTTTTAAAACTTGAGTTTCAGCCACCACTTATGTGTGCATTGAACTCTTGTTTCTACAAAGAAAGAAAAAAAAAATCCTGTTTTCCATGATATGACCTCTAAGCGAAGTGAGGGTGTGAAGACAAAGATCATGATAGTTAAAAAAAGAAGCAAAAGAAAGCAAGAAAGAAAAAGAAAGGATATATTATAATAACAGCAATTGAGAGGAAGCCATCTCTGTAATAAAGCACTACAGGATGAAAAGCAGAAAGCCTCTAATTTCACGGGGCTGCAGAAGCTTATTAACTATTCCAGCTCTGAGCTCTATGAAAGCCAAGACGCAACATACATATACAAGTCTTTCATGGATCAAGACACTCTGCACATATATGCCAAGACAGCAAATCAAGGGCAAGGTGAGGGAGTGTGTGTGGGCCCTCGTTCTCCCAGCATGCAGTGCAGCTCTCAGAAATAGAGCAGGAGAAAGTAGGGCTCCTGGGACCGAGGCACAGGGCTAATAAAAGAGCTCCACTGCTCTCATTCCGACAGGCCCAGGTGAATGAGAGAGGGGGGTGGGGGGGTTGTCAGAAGTTATCATAGGACTCGGTCTACGTTCCATTAAAAGGAGTGACTGAGCAAAACATATTTCATCCTAAACAGATAACACACCTCCTAGCATTTACTAGCGCCATTAACATGTTTCCTCTCTGATATATAACATATGGACATCAAAAAGATGAATTACAAATAGTCGCTTTTTCAATGCTATGAGCCACTGGTATTACAATGAATGGGAGAAATGTGTAATGACAAATATGGTGACTCTAATAAAATAAGTCCCACCTTCTTAATACACAGTCTGTAAAAAAGAGTCCATTAGCAAAATCATTGCCTAGTAGTCACCTAAAACTGCATGTGCATTGGCTGGATCAAACTAAAATAGAGTTTTAATTTGACGCTAAGTGTTTATGATACCATTGATGTCAGATCTATATGAATCTAAACCGAAATCCCTGTGTATGTAAGTGCTACTGTGCTATGCTCTCAATGACAAATGCGGAACAGTTAGTTCACGCGTTCATGACCTCAAGGCTAGATTACTGTAATGCTCTACTGGGTGGTTGCCCTGCTCGCCTAATAAACAAACTCCAGTTGGTCCAAAACGCAGCTGCTAGAGTTCTTACTAGAACCAGGAAGTATGATCATGTTAGCCCGGTTCTGTCAACACTGCATTGGCTCCCTATTAAACATTTAAAAATCTTGCTAATTACTTAGAAAGCACTAAATGGTTTAACTCCCCAGTACTTGAGCGAGCTCTTAACACATTATAGTCCTTCACATCTATTGCGATCTCAAAATTCTGGCCAGTTGATAATACCTAGAATATGAAAATTGACTGCTGGTGGTAGATCCTTTTCCTATTTAGCGCTTAAACTTTGGAACAGCCTTCCTAGCATTGTTCGGGAGGCAGACACACTCTGTCAGTTTAAATCTAGACTAAAAACACATCTCTTTAACCTGGCAAACACACAACACATTATCTACTTCTATAATTCAAATCATGTCAATTGTTAGGCTGCATAGATTAGGTCAGCCGGAACCGGGAACACTTCCCATAACACCTGATGTACTCGTTACATCATAAGAAGAATGGCGTCTACGCTAATATTAGTCTCTCTCCGTTTGTTCAGAGGTTTTCTGTAGTCTGCCATATTCAGATGAGATGCAGGAGCTGCGCCTAGACACGACGACAATGCAGCCCGGAAGTGTCAACTAAACTATCACCTGCGAAGGCCTCCTTCCCTTTCACTATGTATAGATTAAGCACTATCAAACTGATTCCAGTTCGCATGGATCCACGGAAACGACTAATAATTCTGTATTATGCGGGCCAGACAAGTAATTTGGTGATATCACTTTGTAAAGAAAGACTAAACGTGGATACCTATAGACTAAACACGTAAATGAACAGCAAGAACGCATTAAAAGTCTTCTATTTTCAGTTGAAAAGGTGTCATTTAAGCAATTTTTACAACAGAAGTGATTCAATCAAAAACTTCCTTTAGCTCGATAACTTTTTCCTAGAGCTGCTGTAAAGCCAAAACCATTTCTGTCCATTAATTTTTCTATTATTACTGTAAAACTGCTTTGAAACAATCTGTATTGTAAAAAGCGCTATATAAATGAAGATGACTTGACTACTGAAGTGGAGATTTCTGGCTCAAATTTGCACAATGCCTGCCTACTGTCTTCATTGGTTCAAGAATGTCTACTTTGCCTCACTCTCAAACACTGTAGTTGTACCTGAGGCCACTTTGCACACACTTCAAAAGGATGAGGACTGGTGCTGCAATTGCAGTAAAACCGATGGCATCTTTCGTATTACTTTGCATAAAGTACTGAGGAAGCCTCCGGAGCTGAAATTCAGATATGGTAATGGACGTTTTGTTTCCAACACAAGCGGTAGACCAATCATAACAGACTGGGACTGAACAAACACAAATGGTACACTTTATTTTCTTTGGCAATATAGCACTTATCTACCCAGGGCTGCCTTTTACCCAATCAGAACTTCAAGTGCCGGAATTAATATTCATGAGCTAATACCCGCCTGACTTTTGTGACGTGTGTGACACAATATTTCAAGAAACAACGTTTATGATGCCATTCATGTCAGATCTATATGAATCTGAACAAAAATCCCTCTCATAACATAGATATGAAGAAGACTGTGAGGTTTGGTGTATGTAAGTGCTACTGAAGTGGAGATTTCTGGCTCATTGTGAGAAAAAGCCCTTTAAAGATATGCATTGTAATTGAAACTATAGATATTAGTGTAATAAAACACTTAAATGTGTATTTTGGATGTTTTCTTTCTACTAGTCAGAAAGAAGATGTGTTTCAGAGGCAAAATAGCCCAAAATCTCAAATCTCTTTAATATGTTGTTGAAATGTGAGTCTGGCAAATAGTTTTATTTCGATATTTCCCCATTCAATTAGATAAGAGCTGTACTTGCATTACTCAAAACAATCACTAATAAATGTGTTCTCTGTCTTCTCAAACTGAGGTGATCGCAGGCCACCTTTGTGGATCTCTGGAGAACAAATTGTGTCATCGAGTTCTTTCTGCATCAATATCTCTGAACTAATTCACTGGCCACTCGACCTAAACCACAGGGGGAAGTGCTTCAGACCTGACAGGAAATTAAAGCGGCATATCATCACATCATTTGCCGCTCAGAGGGGCGTAAATGCTGATGAGTCCTAATTATGTAACAGTTTTTTTCCCCCATTGTAGACATGGGCGCAGAAACGATCTGAAAAATTCATCTCAACAGCCTCTTTTCACAATTCACAATCCCTTTAATGCAAGTCAGTTCACTCGGCCAGCCATCTTGGCACCGCAACGCTCCTGGAAGCTATTTTCTATATAGCAATATCGAACTTCATATCATCAATAAAAACTGATGAAATGGTATAATACATATAGCTCATTTAACTGAAATTATGGCTAAAACCTTTAACAGCAAAAAGATGAGGCAGTACCTTTTAATAAGGCTCTTTTATATGTAAGGTGGGACTTTCATTCTGTCTCTGCTACTACATTGTTTTAAATGTCTAGTTGCCATAGAAACACTCATACGAAAACCATTCAAAGCTTAAAAATGAAACTTTACACAAATGTCAGTCACTGTACTTAAAAGTTACACTTTTAAAAACTTTGAACAGCATTGTTAAAGACTACTTCTCTTAGTCCTGTCTTCTCTCCTCAGGAAGTGTCTTTCTGTCAGGCACGGCACAAGAGTCAGGTGGGTCTTAGCTCATGAAGATTAATTCTGGCATTTAAAGTTATGATTGGCTAAAAGGCAGCCATGGGTAGATACAAGCTACATAGTCAAAGGACTAAAGTGTACCGTTTGCTTGTTGAGTCCATTGTTGAAGCAACAGATTGCTAAAGGCTTCTGGTTGGTCTTGATGTGCCCCTATTATGCTATTTTAAAGGTTCCTAACTTTGTTTTGGAGGTCTCCTACAAAAGGTTTACATGCATCCAAAGGTCAAAAAAAACTCTATAATTTGTTCATAATATACATTGCAGCAACACCTCTTTTTTCAGTGTCTGAAACAGTTCGATAAAGGATTCAGTCTCTCTAAACCCCTCCTTTCTGAGATCTACTCTGCTCTGATTGGTCAGATGGCTCAGTCTGCTGTGATTGGTCTACTCTGCTCTGATTGGTCAGATCTGTTGCCCAGTCTGTTGTGATTGGTCTACTGCTTACAGCACGTATAGGAAACGAAACGCCCATTACCATATCTGAATATGAGCTCCGGATCTTCCTCAGTACTTGATACGCAGTGATATGAATAGTAACGATAGCATTGGTTTTATCATATCAATTCGAGCACGAGTCCTCATCCTTTGCAAGTGCATCAAATTGGATTTGCTTTTGCAGCACAGAAAACAGCGTCTTCTTGACATGTCAACAACACAAACCAAACTCTTCCAGGCCCCAACTATAACTACAGTGTTTAAGGGTCAAAGTAAATGATGTTCACGGGCAACCAATGAAGACCATAGGCTGGCATTATGCAAATGTGTTACAAACCTACGTAGGTTCGAGCAGGAAGTAAGACTAGAATTACTGAAGACTCGTTTCAGCCAGACAGTTCAGAACCGGTTCTTTCTTTTAGGAGACAATAACTTTAGTTGTCGTGAAACTTTTCAGACCTTTTACATTCACAAACAGCTATATTACACACTGCATGAAAGATAATATCCGGAAAAGCATAATAGGGAAACTTCAAAGTCAACGTTTTGTGTGTTCAATTTCAAAGCCAGCTTGGGATGTATTTGGTCTCTATATATTTTTTGTTTCTAAATGATACTAAAATTGAAATCATTTCACATATAATCTTAGTATTTTCTGTCTATGCAAATTTCTTCTTTACACCAATGGATTTCAGTTGAATCCAGAGATTGTCCTCAGGTGTACAGCTGGTTGGTCCATGTAAGTAAACATTCGGAGATGTATAGCTGTGAAGCTTCCAGTATGAATGACCTCAAGCTGTTGTGGCACGCTGTGACATGACGCATTATCAGGCTCTTGTGTAAGGCAGAACGTAATACAAATTTGATTAAATCAGTCAGTTATAATTTATCCGGAAACTGAAACTGAATATCTAAAAAAAAAAAATAGACAAGAATGATAATTATTTCATTTATCACGTCAAACGGAAGCGTAATATCAAAACAACATTCAGATCTCAATAAAAGAGAGAGAGAGAGGCGAATTTCACCAAGCTTTGTTCTCATGGTAACTGTTTCACAAGCAATTTTACTAAAGCAGTGAAGGATGCTGCTTGACTTTAGATACTTTTTTTTCTTTTGCTAGACTTATTCAATAAGCAACAGCACAGTCCACAACAAAAATCAATAATAAAACCCAATTAGACACATATTAAAAACATATCTATGAATGTTCTGGTTTCAATAAGCTTTGTCAACAACATTGTGTGTCAGATCGCCAAAGAAAATGATTTTAACTCAGTTTTTACTGTAAGACAAATAATAGACTAAGACTATTTGTTCAGCAAGGAATCCCTAAAGTATTCAAAAGTGGGGGGGGTTCACACACATTTTCTGCCAATCTCATGTTAATCTTGAGTACATCTAGAGTAACAATGCATCCTTCATATCTCCAAAAAGTCTTTAGTTTTATCATATTTATAAAAGATAGATACGCTAAACTGAGTCTTTCCGAAAAAAGTCGAGCTCCTGGAGGCGTGCCTGCCGTCAGTGCCGTGGGCGGAGCTAAAGAGTCACGAGCGCGCGCAGCTTTTGCGTAAAGATCGTCTGTTAGCTGCGACATCATTATAAATACAAAGGGAACAAAAACGTTCATGGTGTTTACATTCTATGCACTTGTGCACAGACATTTGATGCAGCTTTACTCACCACCCGCAATCTGCAAATCCAGCGCCGAACTGGGACTTGTTTACAAAGTATTCATCACAGAAATCCCGGGAACAAACAAACATACATGCACAACTCTGTTGCTGCCCCGGAAAAACAAACTTCATCCACCGTTCCCTTAACGCTGGGTTCTTTGGGAAGCTGAAAAAGGTAATCTTTCCCTCACAACCAAAAACACACTCCTTCATAGACAGGAGCTGCGTCTCATTTCGGAGGCTGCGTCCTTTGGAGATCGCATTTGAAGGCTGAATACTTCATCAAGGATGTCATATTTAAGAAAAGTAACCGCAATAAAATTGACTGATATTCCTTGTGAGGTGTAAAATACTGTAATTTCTTTCTTACGTTGCAATCTAAGGCTTATTTTTCTTAAATGAGACCGCCTCGGTGATGTATGCAGCCTTCAAAGGGTGCAGCCCCTGAATTAGGACACAGCCGTTGTTGAAAAATCTCTCGGCTTCCATATCCCGAACGAAACACGTTGATGGGCGTGCTTTTGCTCTGGGTTATGTGTGCACGCTTATCAGGGAGAAGTGCCTATACAAGGAATTCCGCTCTCTTTTGACAGGCCATACTCGAAAAAAAACTCTCTGAAACCTGGTCCGAAACCGGAAGTAGTGTATTTGTCACAGAAATAGTCCGTCATACGTGTTTTGAAACTTTGGCCATGTTTAGCATGAGAATGTAACTCTTTAACAGTGTAAATAAGCCAGAATGCATGAAATAGCATTATACCCCCCCTTTAAAACCAGAAATGTATCCACTTAAAGTAGCTTTTTTTTGCCAAAAAAATGTGACCACGCCTTTACTGTAACCGTGATTGAGGGACAAACTGATATGATTTTCTGTGGTAATCAACACCATGCCATGAAAGCTGTCGACAGCGCTCCACTCAAACCCAGAACATCCCTTTAAACGTGATGAGATACCGAAACAGTGGTGAGAAAACACGACGTAACCCTGGTAAGCGTGCGGAGCGTGAGCGCGCCGTGTTGTGATGTGTCGTCTACGAGCAGTCCAACCACTGTCTGCTTGTGTAAGACTGAGAGAGTATAACACAGTGATGTAATGAAGGCAGTAAAACACAGAGAAAGAGATGTGGTGGGAGGATATGAGTGGGAGGTGGTGACAGGGGCATCATTATCCTAAACAAACCAGTGAGCGTGGGAGTGTATGCGAGCGGGGGAAGAATTGTGTGTGTGTGAGAGAGTGAGTGAGTGTGTGTACGCTCTCCCTCACGCCTCACTTTTAGATGAAAATGAGCGCTCTCCACTGCAAGCGCTTTGTGCATCCAAGGACACCAAAAACGAAGGCACGATATTTGCCCAGGCTCAACTATGAGTGCGTGACTGAGTTTATGCAACTGTGTGTGTGTACGTGAGAGAATGTGTGGCGTTTAATGCGAGAAATATACGAAAAACAGCAAGGAATTAAGCGAGAGAGAGAAAAGCAGGAGCGCGTGTAGGCGGAAACCATTTACAGTCTGTCTCAACGCGAACCCCCATGGCTCTCTCTCATGGAGAAAGACAGACACACAGCACTGCAAAATTGCCCACAAGAATTTAGTGTTCCACCTCACGGCGCAGGACATCTCCTAACCAAAACAGAGATGAAGCATTTGTCACTAAACGACAGATCTTCCATTTCAGCTGAGAGTAAAAGAAACCCCGTCATTATCTCCGCGGGTCGGCGGTCGCAGCGGTGCTGGAGTGTATCTGTGCTCGTAATGGCTAGTTTATCTTTTCAAAGAGCAGGGAGAAGTACCATATGATGCTCTGTCTGACTGAGCAAAACTCTGTGGTACGTGTGTGTTTGAGTTGGGTTTGTTCTCACGAGCAGGTGTGTTGACATGGGAGAGGATATAACCTTGAGCGATCCCTCTGGGAGTGACATGTCAGGAAAACTCAAATGAGGTTTGGGTGTGGACCAAAAAAAAGGGATAATTCCCACACTAAATTCTGATTGGATGAGCTGCGTTTGAAGCCGCCGACAATGCCGATTAATGCACACCTGTGACATTTGACCAAGAGAGGAACTAAATGTCACAGATTGACCTCTTGGCTCAATATAAAGAATATAAACATCAATGGTTTGCAGTGTCAAACGAACTGGTACATAGGCTGATGGTAAATTGAAAAAAGTACACAAAAAGAAAGGAATAATATCAGTGTTTATGCAGAATCAGTATTAAGAGTAGCATCTCAACTGGGTATCTGTGGGTTTTGCAGTGTAAACATACATACCGCTGTCTAATGTGTCATTAATATTAAAACAAACAATAAATATTAATAAGTGTTTAATTAAAGACCTGCTTCTCAGTCAAACTCTGACACCATCAAAACAATTTTTTGTTTTATATCATGCAGTGATGACCATGCCAATTAAATATTTTTGTATTACATCTAATTAGTCATTATTTTTTTCTGTTTCTCAGTTATTTTCTTGAATATTTAATACTGCCTTTTACTTTACTTGAGTAATTACTTGACAACTTGAAGAAAATGTACTTGAATATTTGAAGGCTAAATTAATGCCATTATTTTAATTAAACGTGTTAATGGTTTAAATGAATGTGTTACCTTTCCAAATATAAGATTTTATCAATTAATTTAGAAATATAATTACATTCCTTAAAATTTGACATTATATTTGTTTTCAATAGTATATTAACTTTTGAATCTTTTGAACCAATCACAACAGACTTGGTCATTTGACCAATCAGGGGTGCGTTTCCCAAAGCCAACTATGGTCGCAAGTTCCGTCATTACCAATAGAGTTCAATGGAACTTGCAACCGAAGTTGGCCAACGATGCTTTTGGGGAAATGTACCCCTGAGCAGATTAGAACAAATCACAACAGACTTGGTCATCTGACCAATCAGAGCAGAGTAGACCAATCAAAGCAGACTGGGTCATCTGACCAATCAGAGCAGAGTAGACCAATCACAACAGACTGGGCCATCTGACCAATCAGAGCAGAGTAGATCAATCAAAACAGACTAGGCCATCTAACCAATCAGAGCAGAGTAGATCAATCGCAACAGACTGGGCCATCTTACCAATCAGAGCAGAGTAGATCAAATCACAACAGACTGGGTCATCTCACCAATCAGAGCAGAGTAGGCCAATCACAACAGACTTGGTCATTTGACCAATTAGGGGTGTGTTTCCCAAAGCCAACTATGGTCGCAAGTTCCGTCATTACCAATAGAGTTCAATGGAATTTGCAACCGAAGTTGGCCAACGATGCTTTTGGGGAAATGTACCCCTGAGCAGATTAGAACAAATCACAACAGACTTGGTTATCTGACCAATCAGAGCAGAGCAGACCAATCACAACAGACTGGGCTATCTGGGCCAAATTTCTAATCTAATTTCATATTAAGTTTTTGATCTAAAATTTACATATTTTATTTCAGCTTTATTTCAATTAACAAAATATTTTTAAATATTTTTATTTAACAATAACTCTTAAAAACAGACTCTAGAGCATGACATCACATCCTGTTGCCCATATTTGTTGCAGGGTCCAAAGTCATTTTCGTGCTTGACGCCTAGTGTGTCCGTAGCTTAACATTGCTCCTGGATATACACCTTCCTGCAGAGTTCAGCTGCTACTCTAATCACACACCTGAAACGGCTAATCAAGGTCTTTGGGTTCACTTGAAAATGACAGTCAGGTGTGTTAGCAGACTGAGAGCAGCTACTGTAGATCTCCAGGATTGAGCCCTCCTGCTCTAATGCATAATGCAGATGTTTTTGTTCTTGAGTAATGAATGCACACACAAACAAGCACACACTCGTCACTTAATCAAAGCAGAATGACTCAATGTGACACCGCTGATGAACAACGGCACAGCTTCTCACAAACCACACCTGCCCATTATGTACAGTACATGTAACGGCATTAGAGAATGACGGTGAAAAACAGCCATCAGTCAACTACGTTTTTAGTTTTTAACACACAATATCTCGAAGACGTCTTACTATTAAACGATTCAAGTGCCCCTATTATGCTTTTTTGGATATTACCTTTCTTGTAGTGTTATATAGCTGTTCATGAATATAAAATGTCTGACAAGTTTCAAAGATCAAAGTGGACAATAAGTGGAGTTTAAAGTCTCCCAAAAGAAAGAACCGATTCTGAACTGCCTCAAATGAGTCGTCAGCAATTCCAGTCTCACGTCCTGTTACATACATATGTAACAATATAACACATTTGCATAATGCCAGCCTATGGTCTTCACTAGCTGCCCTCAAACAATGTTTACTTTGACCCGCCCTTAAACACTGTAGTTGTAGCTGAGGCCTGGAAGAGTTTGGTTCGTGTTGTCAACATGTCAAGAAGACGTTGGTTTCTGTGCTATGAATACAAATCCACTTTTCTGTACTTCCAAAGGATGAGGACTCGCGCTGGAATTGATACGGTAAAACTGACGCCATTGTTACTGTTCATATCACTGTGTGTCAAGTGATGAGGAAGATCTGGAGCTGAAATTCAGAGTTGGGTAATGGGCGTTTCATTTCCAACATGTTCTGTAAGCAGTAGACCAATCACAGCAGACTGGGCAACAGATCTGAACAATCAGAGCAGAGTGGGCAACAGATCTGACCAATCACAGCAGAGTAGACTAGTGTTGTCAAAAGTACAGACTTCGGTACCAAGTCAATTTTAAAAATGTGACAATACCAGCATTTCCCCCTAGCATTTTGAGCGCTGTTGAGCGGATTCTTAAACACCTCTGATTGGCCATTGTGTTCACATGCTCAACAGATGCGTTGATCATTGTAGTCAATAACAGACATATCAAAAACATGTTGTAAATAGAGATCTTTGACGCTCTTCACCGAGTGCTTACACAGTTACACACGGGAGCATTTGAAAGCAGGGGTCTATCAGCGGATCCCTAACATATCCGCTGATAGACAGATCTGCTCATAGTGCTCGGTGACTTTTGACAACACTAGTCTATTCTGCTCTGATTGGTCAGAAATGTTGGCCAGTCTGCTGTGATTGGCCTACTCTGCTCTGATTGGTCAGATGGCCCAGTCTGTTGTGATTGGTCTACCACTTACAGCACGTGTTGGAAATGAAACTCCCATTACCATATCTGAATTTCAGCTCTGGATTGGCCATTGTGTTGAGCGCATGAACATAACGGCCAATCAGAGGTGTTTAAGAATTCGCTCAACAGCGCTCAAAATGCTAGGGGGAAATGCTGTTATCGTCACATTTTTTAAATTTCAGTACCGACTTGGTATTGAAGGTAATACTAGAGTAGACCAATCACAACAGATTGGGCAACAGATCTGACCAATCAGAGCAGAGTAGGCTCTCGGGAGGGAGGGATTTAGAGAGACCGAATCCTTGATCAAAACGAGGTGATGCTGCAATGTATAATATGAGTAAATTATAGTGTTTATTTTTTACATTGGATTCATGTAAACCTACTGTAGGAGACCTCCAAAACAAAATTAGGAACCTTTAGCATAATTGGGCTACTTTAATGTTTGGATTTAAGTAAATATAGCCCTTCCAAAAATGTACAATGATAGTCGCAGTTTCTGCCAAAGCTTAAGGCAATAAAACTGTGGTAACCTGATGCTGGCCACTGTCATCAAGTAAAAAAATTATAATCTTGAAGAGTGTTTTATACTGTTTATACTATTTGTTGTGTTGTATGTATATGAAGAGTAACTGGAGAGGCCCTCATTGTGTTCTATGTCCAGGGGGTCTGTCACTGAGGCTGGGACTCTCTCTCTGTGAGTCACTCTCAGTTACAGCGAGAGAGTGGGATTCAAGTGCCAATACCTTTTGCGAGTTCAAATGAGAGATGAACTTCACAGTTGATTGCATTATATATGAGGGGGGAGTTTACTCTGCCTCAGTCCAGGAAATTCCCTGTGGAAATAACATAGATGCTGCTTTCATGTCCTGAGCAACGGCACCAGCATACGCGACACCCTTGACCCAATGCGATGGATATGAGCCAATTAAATTCATACACTGCACTCACATCTCAAACAGCATTTATACCATGAAAAGGACAGTTTATGCATACATTTTGAAATGCGGCATAATCAAAGGAGTAGTTCACCCAAAAATTAAAATTCTGTTATCATTTACTTACTCAAGCACTCATGTTGTTCCAATACTGTATGACTTTTGTTCATCTTCAACACACGCATGAAGATATTTTTTAATGAAAGTGGAGAGATTTCGGTCCCTCCAAAATGCTTGATTCATATGGATTTCTTTTATGATCTCTATGAACTTACTGAAACAAAGTTTTGGTGGAATGGACGTTCAATGGAAGGACAGAAATCTCTCAGGTTTCATTAAACATATCTTGAACTTACTGTACAATTCATGCACAATATTGCCAGTTTGTTTTTGCACTGTCAACAAACACAGTACCAAACAAAATTGAAATTACAAGCAAATCACAAGCAAATCACAAAAATCAAATTCAATCAGCACAGTAGTGGTGTTTTTTTCCTGAATGAATCAGTGTGTTTTAACTAAATTGACAGCCACTTGCTTAGTTCAATCAGTGTGTCTGAATGAATCGGATGAGCAAATGATTCATAAAGAAAATCATTCATAAAGACTATAGGCTTGTTCGACTTGATGCAGCGCTGCACAGGCCGATTGGCGGCTGACTTGAAGCAGTGCATGGCGGTAAAAATTTTTGTAAGACTCGAGACCGCCGCTGACGCCATGTGACTGTGACGTATGGCTTCAGATCAGCCGCCTGAGTCAGCCAGTGCAGTTTCTCAAGAGGAGCTGCACAAGCTCTGATGACGACACAGCTGTTTCACGATTGGCCGGATTCACCGCATGACAACGATCACATATGTTTCATGTTTATTGTCACGCCATCAGTTCAACTAATGCTCACAAATCTGTATTTTTATAACAGTTAAAGCTCTTTTCATGTAGTCATTGTGTTATATACAACTTTATTCTTGTAAAAACAGACGCTGTATTAAGCAGTACATAAAGTATTGAATGAAAATGTCTCTGAAACATCAGTGTATTAGTCAAATATTGCATTTATTTCACTTCAGCTGTGATAAAGTATGCAAACGCAGCACGAGCGTCACTACGAGAAGCAGAAAGTGTCCGACTTCAAGTCTCTGTTTTCAGCTACTCCCCGCCTGCACGCGGCTACTCTCGCCGATCGGTTACATCCAGCCACAGCCGATGTCAAACACACCTTTTGGCAATACATTTCTGAATAAGCATGCTTTCCTACTATATAGGATACAAAAACAGTATGTGAAAAAGTATGTCTAGATCACAGTATTCATAAAACAGTAGGCGAAAAGTACCCAGACAATTCTTCCGGCACATTCGGAAATGCGCATATGATGGACACTATCCCATGTTGCACCTGGAAAGGATTTTTGAATGGCCATGTAGTGACGCAACTGACAGTGGTAGGTTACATGACAATGACAACATGATGAATGTATATGTCAAAATTACATTCATATTATACAGAACATACTTTTATCAGTGTGTCTGAATTAATTGGTTGAGGGAATGATTCAATGACTCACAAATAAAGACACATTTACTTGTAAACTTCCTAAATGAATCAGCGTGTTTCAAAATGTACACTGAGCAAATGATTCAATGTCTCATTCATAAAGATACTTGTGTGGTTCCTAAATGAATCAGTGTGTTTGAGTGAATCATTCGAGCGAATGATTCAATGACTCACTCATAAAGACAAAGACACTCACTCAGTTACTTATAGTAAGTTATTTATAGAAAGTATAAAGTTTAAAGTGGACCATCAAAATAAAGTGTTACCGAACAAACTTTTTAACGTTTTGTAACTACTCAATCAGTAAAGCAACTTCAAACACAGCAACTCGTTTAGCTCTTGAATTAGTCAGTGATTTGAACGAATGGAGTGATCGAATGATTCAATGACAGTTTTTTGTGACAGACAGGTTTAACGATGTAACATGCAGAAAGACTAAAAAAAAATCCCCACCTGATGGTCTGTCTGAAAAACCCCAAGTATATAAAACAAGAGTCAACTAGAGCCTAAATTCACTCAGAGCTCCTGACAGTGAGGTAGAAGAAGGTTCAGTCCATGCCCAAAGGGACTTGAAAGTTCAATAGACAATGGAGATCGTTTCACGAATACAAACGAGATTTTGCTGCCATAACTCTAGCTGATCCCCATCAACAAGCATCTTGAGGGTCATGTATACACCCACTCTCACATCCCTGGCAGAACAAAGAACCGACCAACAATTCTGAAAGCCTCCCTGTAGCAGAAAGTGAAATGCTATTTCAAGAAGTTATAGCCCTCGAACTAGATCCGCTTTTTAAACTGATCATAAATGATGCATCGCTGAGTTTCCCTGCAGCACGGCAGATGAATTCCCATCCAATGCTATCAGCCCTTTGACTTCATTTTCCACGCAAACTCGAGAAATTGAGCAAGTGAAACAAGGAATAATTTACGCCAGTACATAAACTATATCTGAAACGCCTCAGATATAAAAAGGCACGATATAAAAGCTTCTCGTAGGTACAAATTCTGACAGTTGGGCCTAACGAAAGCAACATCGGCACTTTGCTGAGCATGTGGTTCCATTAGTGCGTGTTTTGTTGTGTCATGTTGGATCAGGTCACACAGTTTGCCTTTTCCCTTGAGGCAAAACAAGATGCTGAGACTCACCCAAGTCTTTAGATCCTTGACTTTCACTGGCCAACTCTCCCATTCTCACCAGAGCATCAAAATAGCCCTTCGCTGCAAATGTCACACCTGCAAAAGATGGAGGCAAGAGGAAAAATATGTCACAAACATTCTCATCTCTCATTACAGCAGTGTATTCAGTGATCAAAAGGGCCCATGACGAGGATGGGACGGCTATCAGCTGTGCAAGTTGGTGTCAGTCCAGCTGGGTAATGAGCAGCAAAAAAAGCTATAGGAGTAGATGAGTCTGTCGCACAACAGGAAACACAATCAGTTGTACAGGAAACACATTTAGAATGAGTAAAGATAGCCCTACTGTGACTATGGAAATTTAGCCCTATTTTTCTTTACCAGACCAGCCCAGCTGTCTCCCACACACACACACACACACTGTTTCCCAATCCCATGCCTCATTGCGGTTTTAAAATGTCAACTTTGGTGAAAAAGAATAAACAGAATATCATTATCTCCACAACTCTCCCTGGATCCCCACGTGAGCGAGCGAGCGAGCGAGCGAGAGAGAGAGAGAGAGAGAGAGAGAGAGAGAGAGAGAGAGAGAGAGAGAGAGAGAGAGAGAGAGAGAGAGAGAGAGAGAGAGAGAGAGAGAGAGAGAGAGAGAGAGAGAGAGAGAGAGAGAGAGAGAGAGAGAGAGAGAGAGAGAGAGAGATGTGTGATTTTTTTTAGCTTACAGAGAAGTTCCATGGTGGTCTAGCCTAGGCTGGTTTATGGTTTGGTGTTGGTCTTACTGGTGGGACTACTGTACATAGCTAGGCTATTCACTTGTAAAACCTTAAAGGGGTCTTAGGTTATTATTTCATTTTTTAACTTTAGATAATGAGTAATGTTGCTGTTTGAGCATAAAAACATCTGCAAAGTTACGATGCTCAAAGTTTAATGCAAAGGGAGATATTTTCTTTTACAGAAATCACTTTTTAAGGACTACAACAAATGGCTGGTAGGGACTAGCTTCTTCCCAGGTTGGTGACATCACAAACCCTAAAATTTACATAAACCCTGTCCTTTGGAACACGCAACAAAGGGGGGTGAGGCCATGTTGGGCTGCTTTAGAGAAGAGGAAGAGTTGTTGTAGTAGACGCTGGACTACTTCACAAACGAAGGTCAATTAAATGCTGGATTTGCACAAAAGATGGCACATGCTAGTTGATAAGTTGAATCAACTCCACAGCAACTACAGAAATTTATCCACTAACCGTTCAGAAACATCCAGATGCATTCTAAAAGCTGTAACTTCTTCCTGAGACTCCGGTTTGAACAATGTAAAGCTGAACACCGTTACTGGCAATTGTCATTTTGGCAGCGTGAGATTCTCCAGTTTTGTTGTTGTTGAGCAACCAAAAGACAAGATGTTAAAGCTCCGCCCTCTCATGGAAAGCGGGCTGGGAGCAGCAGCTCATTGGCATTTAAAGGGACACACACTTTCCATGAGAGGGCGGAGCTTTAACATCTTGTGTTTCGGTTGCTCAACAACAACAAAACTGGAGCGTGTTTTTGCTCACACCCAAATAGGGGCAAATTTGACAAACTTTAATAAATAATCTGTGGGGTATTTTGAACTGAAACTTCACAGACACATTCTGGGAACAGCAGAGACTTATATTACATCTTTTAAAAGTCCACTTTAATGTTATAATGATCTTTTCTGAGATTTCATGAACACTTTTGCTTCAAGCAAGTATCAGTGAAATATTATTACAATTTAAAATAACTATTTTCTATTGTAATATATTTTAAAATATTATGCATTAATTATTATTTAAATATTATTTAAATATTATATTTATATTTTATATTAATTTATATTTTATATTAATTTATATTAATATTTTAATTTTATATTATAAATTTAAATTTAAATATTATGTATATAATAATATGATTTGCTGCTCAAGAAACATTTCTTATTATTATCAATGTTAAAAACAGTTGTACTGCTTAATAAAGTGTGGAAGTTCAGGACTCTTTGATGAACAAACGTTTGAATGACAGAATTTATTTAAAATAGAAATATTTTCTAACATGTCAATTTGATTAATTTAATGTCTTTAATGAATAAAAACGATCAATTTCTTTCAAAAAAAAAAAAAAAAAAAAAAAAAACCTACTGACCCCAAATTTCTATGTATGTTGGACATCAAAACAAAATAGAATAAAATGGAATAGCTGTACAGCACACCAAAAATAGAAATGGGGCATCTGCCTAATGTAGTTAGTAAATTAAAAAGGTGCTTGCAATGTAGACAGCCAAGTTAATCATAATGAAGCAATTCAGATGTAGCCATGTGTCTGGTGCAGAAAGTGTGTCAAAGTCGCTGCCTATTCCATATATAGTGCACTATGTGGCATTCTCCATTGAGGGAGTAGGAACTGAGTGAAAGAATGAGAGATTTGGGACAGCTAAACAGAATATGCTGGTGTTTTCTGTAGGATTGGCGGGACTCATTATCGAGTAGAGCAGTTGGCCCACTCATACAGGGCTCACCTGTATCTCCTGCCTCACAGATGTTTCATGGAATCAGCAGCTTGGACTTGCTTCATGACAGTCACTCTTGGGCTATGAACACAGGACAAAGCCACTGCCACAAACTGTAACTACGCTGCAAGATCTGGCAGCCAAGATGCTGGTCCCCCCCCCAAAACTTCCAAGAGCAGCTCAGGTAGTGGCCCAACAGTGCTTCCCGCAGGCGTGTCCAACACTGCACCAAGGCTTAAAATAATGGCTCTTTACCTCCCTCAGAGAGAGCGCAAAAAACACGCAGGGAGAAAGCGGATACCAGTCAGCTATTCTTTATGGAATTCATTCAGAAATCAATCGGGACTTTCATCTGAATCCATTGAGGGCCTGTGGAAACCCATCCTCAGCTTTTGGCGCGGACAGAAAGGCCACAAAAATCGGTTGAGCAAACAATTCATCAAGATGACCAGCTGTGGCTCTGATTAAGTATGGCAAAGCAGAATGTTGCACTAGGTTTAAGACTATGTGGCTACTGTTCAGGGCTTATTTACAGGGAAATTATGCAGAAATGTGCCTGACAGATGGGACCATCAACTCTGGGCACTCCCATGTACTATTTCATTGTCTTCACTGTCTCTGTTCTTTGTTTCTTTCTTCTTAATCTGCTAGGTTGGATAGACCAGTAGAGGAACTCTTTTTTTTTTTTTTTTTTTTGCTGATATACAGGTTGATTCAACAATCGAATGCAGAAAAAGCTTAATAAAAATAACTTAAGTCAATTAGAATGAGCAACTTAAAGGGGATGGTTTATCCAAAAATGAAAATTCTGTCATCGTTTCCTCACATTTATGTCATTCCAAACCTGTATTCACGTGTATTCTTCTGCAGAACATTTTAAAGAATGTTGGTAACCAAATAGTTTCAGTTCCCATTGACTTTCATTGTATTTTGGTCTGTAATAAGTTCAATGGGAATCATATGTGTTTGGTTACCAACATTCTTCAAAATATCTTTTAGTTTCACAGAAGAAAGAAAGTGAAACAAGTTTGGAACGAGATGAGGACGAGTTAATGATGACATTTCAGTTTTAATCCCGGAACACACTAAGCCGATGCCGACAAACTAGTGGCGATGAAAGCAGACTGCGGGGGTTGGCTCACATCGGCAGCGTCTGGGTCCAAAGTTGCCCTGACACACCACCGTCGACACCCGACGGCCAAGTAGCATGTCCGTTCTGCGTCTGCGTAGGAAGAAATGCCTTTCCGTGCCAGCAGATGGCAGTAGCTGAACAGCCAATCAGAAAGATCAGATGGCCCGACGGACCGACGAGCTCCAATGCCGATTCAACATGTCGAATCGGCCGAATAAAAGCCGACAAGGACCAACTTCAGCCGACGGTGTGGAATACACTGAGAAAACTTTTAAGTTTTCAACTCAAATTTGGTGGTGATGGTCCAACTAACAGTCTGCTGATCATGCTCAGTTTGATCACTGATGATACACTTTAATTGCACAGTAAATCGTGTTTTTGGTCACTTATGGTGACATAAATATTGGAAAGTATAGACCAACTTTAATTGTGAAGTTGATTCAACATTTTTCCCATAAGTTGACTGCACTCAAAAAGTCCTGAAGTTGGTTGCCTCAAGTTTTTGAGTTTTGTCAACTTCCGATTTTTTACAGTGAAATTACTTTGTAAGTAGGATTGGTGAATGAAAACTAGTTCTTATTAAGAACCTGGTCCATTTATGAAATAAAATACCATAACATTATCATTTTCAATAAATTTAGTTCCATTAACAGTTCTTGAACGTCTACATTCATCTGTGAATGTAGAACGGTACTTGCTCTAAAATACTCTGACAGGTTGTTTACAGACCAAACTGAATGTGAGAGAGAAATAATGAAAGTCACAAAATAATACAAAGACGTATTATTTCTTTGTCCTCAATAATTGCAAGCAACACAAACATACAGCACGGCCAGTGTAGTCTAATTCACAAACAAATAATTTCTGAATGATTTCTATTAAGCTGATGTTTATCCAATTTCTCCCTGTCTACTCTCAACACTCTCTCTCAGATTACTTTTATGGTTCATTGCTACATTTTGGTACATTTACAATAATACATATAATTTCCAAAAAAATCACATTGCACTGTCGTCTCACAGCACGAAGGTCCCCTGGCCTTCAGTCCACGGTGTTTCCCAGCCTACAGCCCCAGACGCTGGGATACGCTCTAGCATCCCTGTGACACTACATAGGACAAGAGGTTTAGAGGATGAATGGATGTATGGATAGTTTGCAAATGCTTCCTGAAAAGTTGCTAATGGATTAAGTAAAATTGGAATCCTTACAATTCCCATCCATATATGCAAGTCTCCTGCTTTGAAATTCTATCTTTTACTGAGAAAGAACCTTGTCATAACACACTCCTCCTACCGCACTCATTCATCTTTCGGTGCCTGAGGCTCTAAAACAAATCAGCAAGAACAATACCAGTCAGAAATAATAAATGGGGGTAGAGAGCTTTGCTGACTTTGTGTCTGAGTGATTTCATTTCCTAAAACACGGGGTAGAGTGGTAAAGACATGGCTTGAGAGCAAAAGAGGATTATGATTTATTCTGGTGGGCTTAGTGGCCTAGGACCTCCCACCAGAGCCCAGTTTCCCCTCAGTACGGGGTAGTCAATTATGGAATAAATCTCTTTTTCAACTCTGTCTCTTCCCTTTATGTTCTTTCAGCCGTGTATTTACAGTACAAACCCACATTCTTCTCTACCAAACTGCTGCATAATTAGCTCTAGAACGTCTTGCTACCTGTGGATAGCAGTCTGGAAGCATATGGACCCTTGGGTAGCCCCCTTTCTGAGGATAAGAGTCTTTCACAAACCCCAGCCAATCTGCCTTTAATGCTCAAGAGTTTGAAGGGCAGTCTGTCTCACAGATTTTACATAAATCCCCCCAGTGCTGGGTTTTGAGATTTATGGGTAGCCCAGGTTTCCTTTGTGACTCTTTAAAGGCCAATTCACACTTTAGGATAGTTATTATGTGAGTTTAGTTGCTTAACTCGGTGAGTATTAACTATACTAATATCAGTAATGACACCAGTGTCTTCCAGTTTGTTTATGTTATACATTGTATATTATGATGATTGAAACTGGACTGCAAAATTAGTTGAGCCAACTTAAATTTAAGTTCCTGTATCATACTGACCAGCAATAGTGCATGTTAGTATGCTAAAGACACACCTGGCTAGTATGACAACTAAATGAATTAAGTGGGCTCAGCAAAACAATTTTTTGTTTAAATGAACTATACTATCGAACAGCGATTATTTTAACGTTTTTATATTGGCTCTATTCACTTCCATTGTAAGTGCCTCACTGTAACACAGATTTCTACGTTTTTTTAAAGAAAATAAGGGAAAGGCCAAACATTTTCTTTTTCTCAAAACTGGTGCTTGCGCTAAACTGGGATATTCCTTTAAGATGTATTCCTGCACATCACCCTAAATGTTTTACAGCCACTGCACACCCAAGGCTGCCGGAGCAAGATTACATTTGCCAATGTGAACGCAGACATCAATGGGCAATTGTCTGGCTTTCATCAGTCACCTACTGCACAAAGCCTTCAAAGTCGTCTGATTGTTCCTCTGTCTAATGGCTAAATATCAAATCATCATTGAGGCAGGACACATTATCTCCTCTCTGAATGCCCTCATCAGCTGAGCATTGGTGTTCGGCCCATCTGAGCTCAGGAGGTGTCTCGGGTTATGTGAGAGTTGATAAGGCTGTGTGGCCATCTGAATGACAGGATGACAAACATTGTCATCATCTTCAAATGAAGTGGCATTAAAGGCAGATGGGAAGGCGTGGAGGGTTTGGACAGCTGCCTGAATGTGGGGGACGTTTGGAGATGTGATGTGGGGGTACTTACTGGAGAGAGCCTTCTCGTAGTTCTTCCCCATGGCGATGAAATTCCGCAAACAGGGATTGAACTGTTCCATGATGCTCTGCAAGAGATGGAAAGATTTGTTAAAGGAGCAGAATTGCAACACGTTAAGTGTGCATGGGTTATTGGCAGGCTCATACAAAATCTTGTGTTCAAACTAAGGATGTGTAAACATTACAAAGCTGATAAACCGATAATATCACTTTATAGCAAATAAGCCAAAATTAAAATTCCATACTATTTTAAAACTCCTGTAGTGTGAGCCAGGCATAACACTTTTTTTTGATAGTCCATGTTCGCTTTAGACATTCTACTAACTAAAAGTAACTTTTCCTAACTATAAGTAACTATATGTAGACTGTCAACTTGCTCTACTAACCCTAACCCTGGCCTAACAGTCTACTAATACTCTAATGAGAGTTAGTTGACATTTATTTGGGTTAATAGCGTGACGGGTCATTTTTTGTCCAAAGGCCTTAATAATAATAAAAAACAAAGATATGACATCCATATTATGTAATGTAGTACATCTAGATCTCTTTTATTGAATCTAAAAGGTTTTAATTTTATTTTGCTACATATAAAGGTATTTTAAAGATTTTAAAGTGTCAAAAGGTCATTCGGTTTAACCGTCCAAAGGCCAATACAGCCATTTTATTTGTGATTAAAATATCTTAAAATGTAATAAATGTATATATTTTTTATTCTGACATGATTTTATAACATCATATATCAGCAAAATGGTAGTAAAATTATGTGTAGAAGTCGTAGCTTTGTTATGAGAAAGAATGTCCGGAAAAATGAATTTCATTGATGTCATTTGGAGTAACAATATAAAGGGACCATTTTTGATCAAGTCATGCGGTCAATATCATGCAAAGGCCCACATGGTTGTGAAGCAGTAACTAAATCTCTTTTAACTATATGAAAAATTCACTTGCTCATACGCACATCCTGAAACATCAGGTCATTCGGTACAACCGTTATAAAACATGGAAAATGTTGTAATATTTAAAAAAAAAAAAAAAAAAAAAATTGTACTATATATAAAATGTTTGATTGTCCTTTTGTTAGCTAGCTAGCTATATATCAACCTGTTAGCATTGTTTGAAAATATCGTCATTAGGTAGAACCAAAAGTGTCATTCGGTAAAACCGAAATTTTGGTTAAACCGAATGACTTTGTGACAAATTTTGTCCATCTTGTAAAAAAAAAAAAAAAAAGACAAAAGCAGTGTTAACTGATTATAAAAACCACAATCTCATTGTTAACACTTAATAAAACTTCAAAATTAATTATATCTCCATTATGTTTTTTTACACTTTTAAAAAACCTATTCATCAATGACCCAATTGCAAATTAATGAAAGTTAGCTGACGTTGTTGATTTTTAACATCGAACCTAAAGATACAAAACAAAAAACTTATTTTATGATGTATATTCTGAGACTAAACTTACCGAACACCCAAAACAATGCTGTGTGCTGGTCTAAACACGCTTATTGTATGCGCACACATATAATGGTATTTTTCCCAGCTGAAAACTTCTGAAGAGCTTATAAAATGTGTAAAGGAATCAGAACAATGCCAGGAATTCCTCCGTTGCACACAAATGAAGATCTGCTGCAAGGAGTTGGCATTTCCAATGCTGTAATGGGCAATGTAGCTACTATGACTAGAAAAACCAGGTATGTTATATATTGTATTTATATTTCAGTCAAACCGCACCAGGGTTCGTATAGAAGTGGATCGAGACCCCGTGAGAAATAGGGTCCTACTTAAGAAACCGCATTAGCTTTTGCACTAAACCTGACAAATTTGAACACATCCTTCGACTGAACACAGCAGAATAGAACAGATAAGTCTTAAATATTTTTCCAGAAGTATCATTGTATACATAGACCAACTATTTAAACAACAGCACAGACTGAACAAGAACATGAAGAAAAATATATATATATATATATATATATATATATATATATATTATATATAATCTCCATTTATTGCACAAAACTGCCCTCACAAAAAAAGTATTTTGACAGCAAAACAATAGATATACAGATAAATACACTAATCAACCTGTCCCATCCTTAGCCTGCTTACTGAATACTTGGCTCATTTGATTATGCTGTCAGCTACCAATAAGTATGTAGTATTATCTAGCTCTGTTCAACCCCCCTGTTAAAAAGACTGGATTAGACATAAATGTCCATGCTGGTTTAGGCAGATTAGTACCTTCTAGTTTAGCTGGTTGACCAAGGAACTCCAACAAAAAACATAGCATACATGATGGTGACCATCTTTTCAGCAGGGGCTGTGCATCCATGCACACACAAACATACCAAGGATGCTTCCATTTTCCCTTATGCAAAAACTGTCCACAGCATCATCCCTCATTCACACCACCCATCATTCCATGTTGTGTTAAACAGAGTGTGATTATTCATGTGGGAGGGAAGCAGACACTCATTCGGGGGAGAGCAAAGAGCTTTGACATTTTGTGCAGGGCTTTGAGGCTATTTAAGAGGATGCAAGAAAGTAAAAGAGATAGAAAGGAAGCATATGCTTAGAGTTAATGAACATATTTTGCTCTGAAGTGCCAGTGTGCGAGCTGGGCTTGTTATACTGCCAGGAAGTGTATACAGTTCGTTTTAAGGAAGGGCTGGGATGTCTGGTGTTTCTGAGAGGGCACATATGCAGTCAGGGCAAATTGTCTCGAAGCTCCGGGCCTAGTGCAACCAAAATAAACACTTTACCGCCTCGCCATGCTGTAATCCTTCAGTGATGCTCACTCGAGCGGGCATCTGTCATAACACCCTGAGCACCATCCACTTCCCCTTCAGGGCTTCCTCCAATTAGAGCAGCCACAGTCAGCCAGGGCCTTAGGGTTAACAAAGTCCTGAAGCTGACAGCACAACACCACCGAACCCTGCTTTCTTACTCTAAAATTCACCACGAAATAACTACATCCCATACAGCAGCCTGTAGAAACCTCATAGAAACTTTATGACTATTCCTTCACAAAAAAAAAAAAAAAAAAAAACCCTCAAAAACAGTACATATCAAGCCAGTATTTTCACAGTAAACAACACTATTGGTCAATGTCTCACCCTCAATATCCTCTTAATATGCAGAGTACAAGTTTACTTGTAGCATTAGCATCTAGCTTAATCCATGACCTTAAAATCCATTACTAATTAACATTTAAGGTTCACATATTTAAAAATGGCTTTGGCAGCTTTGGCCATGCATTTCTCACCATTTTCTTAAAAAAAACAAAAAAAAACAAAAAAGTCAACAGAACAGCCATAAACTCCACCTCTTCTATAATGCAAGGGGTTGTGTGCACATTTTCTCTGAGTAGGTACTTCTTTTGAATACTTTGCGACTGTTAAAGTATGTAATCGTATGAATTTTTGAAGTATGAATGTAATCCAGACAAACATTGGTCATGCTGTCATTGTCATGTGACATAGCATCAGTTGTTTCTCTTCACTGCCATTCACAAATTCTCTCCAGTGGCCTCATGGGAGAGTAAAGTGTCCATTGGATGCAAGCTTCAGAATCTTGGCAGAAATACTAGGTCATCCGGGTACTTTTCGCCTACTGTTTTTGAAACTATGAATTTCACACAAAGTTTTTTGCCTACTATTATAGCAGAGAAGTATGTGATTTCAGATGCAGCCAAAGTCCTTTTTAAGGAAAATTCGTTCACTATTTGCAACACCTCTGCCATATTGTGCCGACTCCGACACAGGTTGCGCCCCAGGTGACTCAAGTTCAATTCCTGGTTCGTGGTCCTCTCTCCCATCTTGGTCCCATCCCCCTCTCTCTCCCACTTGGCAAAAACAAATCTTTAAACAATTTCCTGTTTACAAATTTACATCTCAATAGGGCAGATGACATATTAAGTGCCTAAGTATTAGATGATTTAAGTGTAACCACTTGGGCACCCAACCAAGTACAAAATAAGTAGTAGCTAACTTTTTCCCAATATAAAAAAAAAAAGCCCTTGAAAACTGCTGGTGCAACCCAGGATCGAGCATCTTTGACAGTCTTAGGCAGGGTAGATGCTGTTCAATCAGTCAACACACAGAGACACCAAATGCAGGCTGGAACATGTCAACAGATGGAGAAATACCAGGTCAAAACTCTCTCGGATGCCCGAAAAGGAAGACATATTTGGACGGACTCTACCAAGATGATTTAGGTCAGGTATTAATAGGCATCAAACTACTTAAAGATCGAGTCAATATTTCATTGAAACTTCAAAAATATTAATGTTTTCTACAATAAATGAAGTCTGGGAGCAAAACTAGTGCCGAATCCTTGATTGAGCGACAAGAAGACCTGTTCCCTAGGCTTCAGTGGCTTGACGTCACAGGTCACCTTCCTACTCCTGCCACACTCTCAGGGCAGCTCTGAAAGTGGGTCTGCACCTGACGGAGAGTAAGATGGAGAGTAGGCAGCAGCAAAATCCTCACCCCAGGAGCTCCATTAGATGGAAAGAAAGAGATCCACAATGAGAGAAGGAAAAATACATATTCATTCATTAAAAAAAAAAAAAAAAAAAAAAAAATAGCAAGAGTTTTTTGTTCTCTTCTCTCAAGAATGAAAGGCCTCTCTCCATTTCAAGGGATTTTTTTCCCTTTACCTACCCCTTTGACTCTTTCCTGCACCTTCCCTTCTTTATAACGCCCTGCCAGAATGCAGTGCCTCGTTAAAAAGACCCCTCAACAACATCCTCATAACGTGTGAGGGCAATAAAAAAAGAGAAAGAGAGAGATAAGGTACAATGAAGAGAGGTAGAGATGCAAAGAGCCTGGCGCTAGATGTGGGTGGCTTACATAACTGTTAGGCGAGACCAGGTCTGGGCTCATATGGCACTCCTGTAATCAAGAGCAAAATTGGTCGATGCTGACGTGGGAATGATAGAACAGTAATGAAGTAGGCTCTTCTCCAAAACTTAGCGAACTGCCTACCTAAATGGCATTTAAAGGATTAGTTTACTTTGAAAGGAAAATTACCCCAAGATTTACTCACCCTCAAGCCATCCTAGGTGAATTTGACCTTCTTTCTGATGTACACAATCAGAGTTATATTAATAAATATCCTGACGCGTCCAAGCTTTATAATGGCAGTGAGCGAGACCAACGAGTATGAAGCTCAAACAAGTGCATCCATCCATCATAAACATACTCCACACGGCTCCAGGTTAATAAAGGTCTTCTGAAGCGAAGCGATGCATTTGTGTAAGAAGCTTCCGCCAGACCGCCTTCTGTATTCAACTTACGAAGAAAGCTCATTTCGAAAGTTGAATACAGAAGGCGTAGGACGTAGTGTAAGCGTTTTGAACTGCGAGAGGCATTACACTTTCTTCGTAAGTTAAATACGTAAGGCAGTCTGGTGGAAGCTAGATATTTTACTTTATGACTTGTTAAATAAGGATATTTTTCTAACACAAACACATCGCTTCACTTCAGAAGGCCTTTATTAACTCCCCAGAGCCGTGTGGAGTACGTTTATAATGGATGGATGCACTTTCTTGAGCTTCATACGCGTTGGTCCCGTTCATTGCCATTATAAAGCTTGGACGCGTCAGGATGTTTATTAGTGTAACTCCGATTGTGTTCATCAGAAAGAAGAAAATCAAATACACCTAGGATGGCTTGGAGGTGAGTAAATCTTGGGGTAATTTTCATTTTAAAGTGAACTATTACTTTAAGACATCACGTACATGCTCCCGATGCCAAGGCTGCTCCAAAACATAGGCAGCAATCTTCTACTGGATTCTAAGATACTTAGTTCATGTAAATATCTAAATCGATCTGAATTAATTTTCAATTGGATTGGAAGGGGTGGTGTAGATCTGAAATAATCCGATCAACAGAAAAAAAAACATTAACGCTTGAATCAGACTATTTTCTCAATCAGATTTGCACACATGCGCAACGCTGTGATACGCATGTTTACATACGTTTGATGTCTTATGAACATGCATATGTTTATTTACATCTCACATCTCAGTGGAGGAGACTGAATTTTTACTAAATATTTGTTAAAAAAAAAACCCTCGTCTGACAAATATGCCAGCTTTCATGACAATTATACTTGTGGCTCTGGTGACATTATTGCGGTGACTTGTAATGCAGATGTAAATAAATATATTAATCAGATTGCAACAATTAGGGTTCATGTAAACAGAACTTCTAGAATCTGAAATCGGATTGGATTAATTCCGACTAAGGAAAAAATAGTGCATATTGTGTTGAGCTCAGTGAAAAATATCCTAGTGTAAAAATATACCTACAGAACATTTCATTATAACGTATAATTAAAAAAAAAAAAAAAAAAAAAAAAGTTCTGATTTAAATGGATCTGTTTTAACTAATTTATGTGAGCAGTGTATGTTTATGTGTATTGGAGTACATTAGCTTAGCAACATGTTAAAGTTAAATTCTATTTGAATCAGTAGTGTGCATTTGTGTGATTTTAGGAGCACTATTTATGTGTCGATGTACCGCATTGCACTTCAGCTACTTATAAGGTAACAGTTAAAATGCTGTCTATGAAGACATCTGTCTATGTAAGCAGTAGACAGAAAGACAGCTCACTAGGAGCAGAGCTGTAGTCAGCACTCCAGTACCTACAAAACTGAGACAGTTTAACTGTCACACAAACACCATTCAGCACCGAAAAAATTGTTGGTTTTCTGCTAATGCTAGTGTCACTTCAGCTAGGTGTAATTAGCTTGGCGTAATGCTAGCACCTTGAACTTGTGAATCACAAGTGAGGTCAGAGGGACTGGGCGGGGCTTAGGTGGTTTCTTTTCTAAATTCTGTCAGTGTTGCTAATTTTATCATCCCAGTCCTCGTGTGCTACATCTGCCAGCCTAATTGCAAGAGCTAATTGGAATATGAGGCCAACATACACTTTGTCTGAGAGCTTGGTTATTCCTGACTCTCTGTAAGGGGGACGTGTGCAACACCTTCACTTTAGTGACAAGGCATGAAAGTGACAGTAAAAACTGTGACAGAGAATACCAGATAAATCTGGCCAGATAAAACAGCAAAAGTAGACAATCAAAGTCGGATTTGAGCTTTACTTTGTGTAATAAGATGCTAATGGGTTCAACGAAGCAAGTAAACAAACTGAGATATTTAATTTCCCCACAATGCTAGCAGTGCAAACACTTCTTTGAAAAATGGGGGCTGCACATTAAATAAATAATCATGATTACAGTATTCAGCTGCAACACAAGCTCACTAGAAACACGTGCCTCTTCCTACATTTTTGCACAACTCCAAAAACGTACCTATTCATACAATTCACCAGAGTTTCCATCCGAAATGAACTCTAGAGGCAGTAAAAAACCAACAACTTCTAGCCCTTTTCACACAAAACATGATTACAAGGGCAGATTATTGACTAATAAAGACTTATTTTCACGTCCTAAATATGTACAATAATTAGCATAATAAAACGCTGCCAGGTTCAAGTTCATCTGTTTCAGGGAAAATTAAACATGCTTTTAGCACCACTATTTCACATCGAAAGTGTCACGAAACCTGCAAGAAGCAACGTAACATCATTTTGCAGAAATGTCGCCACAGGCAAGTTTTTCCTGTGAGCCTGGGTTGTTCAATTTAAGGTTTAGGTTGAGTCAGAATCTCTACAGTACTTGGCTGTTTGAGCTGTCTTTGAGCCTCATATTTCCGAGGTGAAGGTGTGTCAATTAAAGAATTACGGCAGAAGGAAATTGGTATGCGTCATAATTAAATTTTGATTGTACACATCTTGTGTACAATTGAAGAATAGCAATAAAGCCTTCCAGAAAATGTCACTGATTTATGAATAACCTTTCTTTGGCTATGATAAAATACATTGATAAAACATCAATTACTGTGAAACCTTCGCCCATCATTTTGTTGAATGGCGGAGAATGCGAGCCAGGCCTTCTTGTCCAACATCAGTGCCTGACCTCACACATGCTCTTCTAGAAGAATGGTCAAAAATTCCCATAAACACACTCCTAAACCTTGTGGAAAGCCTTCCCAGAAGAGTTGAGGCTGTTATAGCCAGTGATGGGAATAACGGCGTTATAAATAAATGGCATTACTTTTTTCAGTAACGAGTAATCAAACAAATTACTTTTTCCCCCAATACAACACCGTTACTCTTACTGACAAAAAAAAAAAAAAAAAAAAAATGCGGCGTTACTATAATTGTTTTCATCCGAGTAGGCTCTCTCTCAGCCATAGGACCTGCAAAGTTTTTTCTCTGGTGTGTGTGTGTGTTGGACTAGTAGTTGTTCATTTAAACCATTAGTTGACTAATCACATTTGTATTTATTTGATTTCTTAAATACTGGAGAGAATAAACCATAATAATGATATATAGCACTCAAGCGCACACATAAAGCTTGCCATAAAGAGCCGGCAAAAGTAATGATTATGAATGTGACAAAAACAGTAAGGAGACATTTTAATTGTTTATTAATAAACTAATGTTTTCTGAATCCGTTTCGGCTGCAAAGATGAAGTTGACATTGCTGACTCTCATCTCTGTGGACGCGCTTAGAGAGAAAATGCACATTTCATTTGGATTATGTAATCAGAGAGTAGCATATTTCTTTTCATTTTGAATTATTTAGTTTAAAAGTAGACATTTCAAGCTTTCTATAGATATATTTCTCATGTCTAAGGCAAGCAGCCGCTGAGTTTTGGTTCATTTAGCCTGTAAGATGCACTCCAGTTCATGTGCAAGTGATCGCGCCGGCGCCATGATTATATTGTCATGATTATATTTTCTTCTATATTTGCTTCTTATTTATTAAATCCAGGCAATTGGTTGATGAAACTAAGATACAATTTTTACAAAACAAAATTCACTTTAAAGAAAGGCTTTCTACAAAACAAAACTTAATGAAGTGGTCAAAATCATGTCTGACCCACTCCATGTCTCCTGATATATTGCGCATCTTATGACGTATCCTATCTTACTCATGTTGTTCACTTTTCATAATCAAATATTTGAATTTAAAAAATAACATTAAACAAATAATAATTTATTTTTAGACATATTTAATATTGGGGGCATCCAAGTTAATTGACATATTTATAATAATAGTTATAATAACTAGTTATAATGATGGACGGATGATATATTTATTTAGGCTGTCAAAATTAATGCATTAATATATATGAAGCTGCGCCCAGTGTGTCCATTTATTTCCAAACAAAACCACATCATATACTACTTCTAGGTTAAAACCTACAACCTTTACCGACCGAGGCAACCATTGCCCATACCACCCAGCATTTATGGTGCAGTGGGGAACACAATGTTAACTTTAATACCTGACATTAGCACTGACCAAACAGAAATAAAGGAAAAAGTGTTAGCAATAAAAGGCAAAGGGAAAATGTTACTTAAACACACTCCAAGAAGCATTTAAGAGGAAACAAGGCTGGGAGGAGAGATAAGACATTATTGCAGATGTGAATTATTTTCTTCTTGGGGCCCTGATCACACTGTCTGGGTGTATTTTACGGTTATGACCAACTGATCATACATTATCTCTTACATAAATCGAATTCTTTTGAAGCAAAACAAGATATTAGTATTAAAAAGTTATTGAAAACAGATTGAGTTCACTAAGGGGTCTGATCACACAGGAATCATTCTTGCCTTCCATCTGTGCTATTATAAAATTGTGAATTAAATTAAATAATAAAAAAAAGTGCTTTACATTAAGGACATTTTTTCCAGCATAAAATAAAGAGTTAGGAAGTTTCCCTTTAAACACCAGCAATGTTTTTCTGTTTTTTTGAGGCTTAATAAATGATTGACACTACAAATGTCCAGAACCCAACAACAGCTGGCCTTGCGCTTGACAACATGCTGGCAGTGCTAATCTAATGCGGCAGAGGTCTGTGCATGGGCTCTCGGCAGACGGAGCACATGTTGTGTGCAATCAGAGAGGAATGTGTGGAGGATAGCAACTGTATCAGTATAATGACTAGCGTACTGTTCCACCCCCCCCCCCCATCAGACCCCTGTCTTAATCACATCAAGGGGCTGAAAAAAAGCAGGATCATCTTCACCCTCTCTCTCTGTGTTTCTGGGCAGGATGAATGCAGGCTTACTTTCAATATCCAATACAAATCTAGTCTCCGTTTCGATCCCTAATTCAGGCTCAACGACGAATACTCCTAAACACAAGCCTGCCAATGTGGTTCCCAACTGGTTTTACTTCACACTGTTCACAACCAAGTTTGGATATTGCACATCAAGCGGTGACCAAACACAAGATTAAAACTGTTTAAAGTACAAAATGTCCTAAAAACAAACATTTATTAATATTACCATGAACTGCACAGCCCCAATATGCTAGATTATTAAAACCTCCACAAAATCACTTAAATGCAGTCTTCTTACCTCAGTTAACATATTCACAATTGCAACCCAAGCCACATTTCTGTTTCACAACACTTTCAAAGTGAAATTTCCAGCAAGTGGCACTAAAAGTGTGTTTAGTTTTATCTAAAAGAGATAAAACTTTAGTGACAAGGAAACATGTATCTGGTAACATTTATTACGTTGTTTGTATTGCCGCTGTTTGGAAATTAAATGTCCGTTGAGAGAAGTTAAGAGCCTACACTAAACCCAACCCTAAACCTAACTGATAGTAAGGCTGGGACAATACATTGATTCTTGATTCACGATACAATTATTTTGGATTGATTCTTATATTTTCTGAATGTATCGCGATTCTCTCTCTCAAATGCTCACAAAGAAGAGTGCTGGAGAGCACTTGTGCGTTCGGTGAGTCATGTGAGTGGTTATATATTCTTGCACCTCGGCTCAGAATGCGTTTATGACGCGAGATTAATGTAAACAGCCCACTGCGTACACCCTTGTAATTCGCTTCAACCTTTTCGAACTTCATGAATGATTTTTAGGTTTAAGTGGTGTGTGTAAAGATACTGGAAGCAAGCAGAGTACGTCCGTTTCTAAAGCGCGTAGTGCCATCTGCTGTTAAAAACTAAACTCAGAATCGATTTGTGATACATTCGGAAAATATCAGAATTGATACAGAATAATTGTATCGAGAATCAATGTATTGTCCAAGCCCTAACACATTTGCTGAAACAACCATGGCATTTTAGCTTGATTCCACAAGTCCGTTTTATCGTTATATGTGTTCAACGGGACTCGAGTGATTGAAAGTTAAGCGCTGTACCAGGTAAGGTACCAAGCAAGTTTACTACATCAAAAAAAGCCAAATATATGGAGCTGTTTATGTGTTTAAAAATATTGGAATTTATTAGTTTACAAATCATGCACTGTGGTCAAAGTGTTTTGAGATGCATACACAACAGTAAAAGTGTTCATTATTAGTGTAACACATGGAACAAACACTCAGCCAAATACTGTATTAACATTAGATAAGTGAAATGAATTTGAGCTAAAATACTCAGATTCACTATTTCATATATCAGATTCAGAACCCATTTTTGGGTCACAACCCACCAGTTGAGATAACTGTTATAATGCAAACAAATTTATCTGTAAGCTGCCATTTAAAAAGGACCCATGGAGATCTATTCGACAGAGTTAAAAATTGTACATCAGCCTGTTTAATGAGTGAAGAAGATACCAAACGAGATTTGCATGCAAAGCACTAATCACTCATCACTGGTTAAAGAACAACCACAGAAAATCCATGCAAAGTCCTCTTGCTGTCTTGTGCTCAAACTAGGCTTGAACTTTCTTATGGAACACACTGTCATCCTAAAACCATTGAGTGGTTGAAGGGTCCTTAATGATCCTCCCATTATGTGTAGGAATTCCCAGAATGCACTTCACTGGCCTGACCGCACCACAGAGCTGCTGGAGTCAGGCCTGTGTTTACCAGCCTTGTGTTCAGATGCACATGAGATGACAAGAAAGCTTCATGATGCAGTATATTAAATGCGCAACAAATGTCCTCGACTATCTGAACAAATGAAAATAAGAAAAGGATTTTTTTTTTTTTTTTTTACCACAGAGTGAAAGTCTGGCTGTATCAAATCATGGTGGCCTTCCTTTTGCCATGGGTAAAAGCTGTTAAGCACAATGCAAAGTGTGTGATAAAATTGCTACAAAAGACAACCTCGACTGGCTCAATGCTTTAAACAATGGCCACAGCAAAATGATAAAAGCTGACAATAAATAGGCAATAAATATAAATATTATATATATAAATATAAATATTATATATATATATATATATATATATATTTGCTGTTGGTTTTATTCAATTGGAAACTTTATCATATATTTTTGCTCATTTTAAATGCCTTTCTTGTTTTATTGTAATTTCCACCACATCTCAAAGAGATGTATTTTGTTTGAGTACATTCTGTTGTAGAAACAGTGATAGTTTAATATTATTCATATTATTGTAATGTTTATTAATGCTTAGAATTAGCTTTTATTTTTATATTTTCATTTCAGTTTTAGTAGTAATTTTAGTACTTCAACTCCCAAGTCAACATTTCTCATTTTCGTTTTAGTTTATCATCCAGTATTTATATGTGACCCTGGACCACAAAACCACTCATAAAAGTCAATTTTTTGAAATTGAGATTTATACATCTGAAAGCTGAATAAATAAGCTTTCCATTGATGTATGGTTTGTTGGGATATTTGGCCGAGATACAACTATTTGAAAATCTGGAATCTGAGGGTGCAAAAAAATCAAAATATTGAGAAAATCACCTTTAAAGTTGTCCAAATGAAGTCCTTAGCAATGCATATCCACCCACGAAAATACATTTTTGATATATTTACAGTTGGAAATTTACAAAATATCTTCATGGAACATGATCTTTACTTAATATCCTAATGATTTTAAAAGCATAAAAGAAAAATCGATAATTTTGACCCATAATATATAGTTGTTGGCTATTGCTACAAATATACCCTTGCGACTTATGACTTGTTTTGTGGCATTTCCACTTTTAGATCCCTTTAGCAGACAAATGAAACAAACTAGTGTGAAAAAAAATGTGTTTTCAGGGATTTATTTTCTAAATGTTCACAGTCCCAAAAGTGTCCCTATAGTTGAAGAAACACCCAAAAGAAACACCAAAGCTTCAAAACTGGAAGCTGTTTAAGACTGTAAAGCAACATAACAAATTAAAACTGAATGTGTGGTCACAGGTGTGTTTTTATCACTACTGAACGGTTAGCTCCAGTCCCTTAATTTGATTGGTCCGGCAGCACTCCAATAGTAGTGCTATTTAGTCCACTGAGAGACTTTTTGTTGTTGGCATTTCAGACCTGAATATGTGAGCAGTCAAGGAGTCGTGTCATAGTCAAGCACTATTTTGCTTCATTACGACTTCAAACCAGAATTTAGAGTCAGAACAAGACGAACAAATCCTGTATGATTAACACAGTGAATGTAACATTATGTAACGAGAGAAAGCAAGCCTGGCAGCTTGGGCGACTGATACCACGTCATTGGCTGAGATAACCGTGTATCTAAATTCAATTAGCCCAATTAAATGAAGCAGGTCTGAGAGAGGCAGAGGCATCTGAGCTGGACAGATGTGTCTTTTCTTCAGAACGTAGGTGATGCTGTTAGACAGCGCTTTTCAACACATAACCCCCTGACCCTGTGACAACACTTCATATTCCCGCAGCTCACTGATGGTTTCCATGGAAACATTTGAAAGTGTCTCTTCCTCTGCAGGTTACACGCTGATTGATTTATTTTTGAGAACTTAATTAGTAGCTCAGGACTCAGTGTCCCCTGATCATTAAACTACTCCATTCAATACGCCACATACCTACAGCAAAACAACACAGATTGGTAGGGCTGGGTAGCATTTGAATTTTAGCGATTCAGATTCCAATTCTGATTCTGCTCACCTATTCCGATTCTTATCGATTCCCACTTTCAATTCAAATATGGTAAAAAACGTTTAGATACCAAACACATTTAGTCTGTCTTTTTACCAAACACCTTGTTGCAGCTGAATACCATGAACAAAAATCAGCAGCCTAAAAACAACTAACTAATAAACTAGACTAATATAATTTTCAAACATTATTAAAGACATGTATACAGTCAGTAATACATTAAGCACAAATAAGCAATAGCACAAATAAATACAACCAATGAACACATTTCAGAAATTGAAATCAAATGTAAAAGCAATACTGCATAGTTCTCTTTTTATAACTAGAATGTATATTATCCCTTATTAAATTACACAACTTATTCAGTCAAGATCAGTGAGTGATTTTCTTTTATTCTTTGATTAAAAGTTATGAAACAGACGGCAGCCGGTATATTAGGCTGCTGTCACTTTAAGACCTAATGCACAGACGTAATATACTGTTACACATGCATTTTCTTTCTCAACCGCTTACGTTCACTTAAGACATGAACGACTGTGTTTACCAGGATATTTTGACATAATTTTGTGTGTATTTGTCCGGTCAAGTGCAGGAAGATGAACTCAATTCAGTATTCGTATGAGAGGCAGGTTTTTGTGTGCATGCTCTGGATGTGCCCAGCACAGAAAACAGCGCACAAGTGCCAAAATGAGTCCACTTTTGTGTCTTCTCGCACTTGAAAGGTTTAAAACCACAATGAAATGCACACACAGAAATCCTTTAATGTTTTATGGCAAGAAAAATGTCACCGAACATAATTGGACAGGAGATCATCAGGGATTATAGAAGACAGGGTTTATAATGTCCCATAAGTGTTTTAGGGCTGGGTTACAAACACTCAAAAAATGAACTATCACTGTTGTTAGTTTCACTCAAACCATCCTTGTACACATTACTTAAACTCATGTAACTACCATGAACTTAATTTAACTGAGTTGTTTCTATTTTGTAGAGCAAATAGTTAATTTAATAAGGTAAATTAAGTCAATAAATGTCTACTTATAAAAAGGTTAGTTCCTGTCCTTGATTCTGATTGGTTAATAGCTGTTTTATTCACAATAAAACACAGCTATGACTGCTTCACTCAACGGTTCTGTGTATCACTACACAACACCCTTAGCAACCACTTTTAACAACGTAAACTGTATGTTCTCAATTGATATTATTCATTGAAGCTAACTGTATTATGTAGAAGAGTGTTGTGAGAAAGAGATCGAGTGAGCGAGTTTATTACCTGCATTCAGATGTAGCTTTTTCCTTCAGGTCAGTCCTATGTTCATAATAAAAAATCTGTTTAAATGTCCGATGTTTTATCTTGTCCTTTTAACAGTTAAGGGGTTTTCCATGACTGACAGCACTAGTCAAAGCATTTGTCAGTGGCGTCTTGTTCCGTGTTCACAACAATTCAGGTTTTTCAATGTAAACTGAGTGAATAACTTATAAAGACAGTCTTTACCGCCATCAGGGTCACAGTCACGGTCAGTGAATAAGTCACGAAGGGGTTGCAGGCACTCCGCTTCGTGTCGTGTCTAACAACGCCCTTCAGCCGTGACTTATTCATGATACAGGACAGTCTCTTGCACCTTATTGCTTACTTAATAAACTTTTATAAATTTAACGTAACATTATTAAGTAAACTGCACATAAATATTATGTAACAGTGATAAATTCAAATGATTTGTATTTACTCAAAGAAATTTTGTCAGCTTTACTTGAATTTATTTTGTTCATACAACTAAATTCTTATTTGTACAAATTACTCAATATAGTTGCATGGAACCCGCTTGACACTGCTTTTTAAGTAAATCCAATCTAAATTTGAATGATCTGAATGATATATTGATATATTCACATGCGATATACAGTAAAATTAAGAATATTGGGTTTTTATGAGCTTCTTTTAAATTCTATAGTAAAAAATTTGAAGTGAAATTCGATTCATGTGAATCAGTTCAAACTGTCTGTTTTATTTGTATAATCATTCAAAAAGGTGTTTTGTTCATATATACAGTCTTTCTTGGGCACATCAGAAATGCCACGATTGTTATGAACTAGATTTTTACAGTATTTTTTAAACATTATCTCTCTCAAAGCTGCTTCAAAGCAAATACACTACTGTTTAAAAGTTTGGGGTCAGTGGGATTATTTAAAGAACTTAATACTTTTATCATCAAGGATACATTAAATTGATCAAAAGTGACAGTAAAGACATTTATAATGTTACAGAAGATTTCCATTTCAAAGAAATGCTGTTCTTTTGAACTTTCTATTAATCTAAGTATCCTGAAAAACTGAAGACTGGAGTAATGATGCTGAAAATTCAGCTTCACAGGAATAAATTACATTTTAAAATATATTCAAATAGAAAACAGTTGTAAAACAAACTGTAATAATATTTCACAACATTACAGTTTTTACTATGTTTGATCAAATAAATGCAGCCTTGAACTTAAGTTTGAAATAAACTTTTTGAAATAAAATTCGACCCCCAGGTCATGAAAGAGCCCGCAGTTGAAGAAAGTCCAAAATGATTTTGGAAAGGTCAGAATGACTTGGTGTCTGAAATCTATCAAAACTAAGAAGAGAGTGAGATGTCAGGAGCGGCCTTTGAAAGAGCAGATGAATGTGGGAGCAAGAATCGGGTGTGGGTGAGAGAAAGAGAGCTTCTCGATCCTTGTGGAAATGGTCTGTAATTGCTGTGTGGAGATGTGGGCCTGTAATTATTCAGGAGGAGGTGCGGGCGGCAGGTCACGGAGTCGGCCGAAAGGAAACTCCTCTGCTTTTGATTCCAGCACTAATTTACCAGCACTTGGTTAGAGGCATGAAGACATAAGGAATGGGATTAGCATAGAGTAAGGATACATTTATTTCTAACCGTTTTATTGCTGGGCCATTATGGAGCGAATGGCCCTCAAATGACTTTTTTCCTATAGGAACACGTTTTCATTATGTCTGGGTTACAGGGGTCAGTCCTGCTGTGACAAATGGGGCAAAACTGTATTACATCTCTCGGAAGAGGTCAACTTTAACCTTGAGTACTCAAAAAGAACTCTCTTGTGAACAGTCTGCTCTTGTTTTCAGATGAAAGTGGAGGTTGTCTCCCTGTAACCTTTGGTTGAGGGGGAAGAAGCCACTATTTGTAGCTTATATATAGTCTGAAGTGTAGGGCTGGGCAATGTTCAGTGTTGTTCACTCTTTTGATAATACTGGATATTATATATCTCGATATACACTACCTTTCAAAAGTTTGGGGCCTGTGAAGTTTTTATTCATTTTAAAAGAGGTTTCTTATGTTCATCAAGGCTGCATTTATTTGATCAGAAATACAGTAAAAACAGTAATATTGCAAAATATTATTAAAATTAGGCTGTTTTCTATACATTTTAAAATGTAATTTATTCCTGTGAAGAATTTTCAGCATCATTACTCCAGTCTTCAGTGTCACATGATCCTTCAGAAATCATTCTAATATGATATGAAACATTTCTGATTATTACCAATGATGAAAACAGTTGTGCTGCTTCATGTTTTGTTTGGTTTTTTTCCATGATAACTTGATTAATATAAAGTTCAAAAGAAAGTCAAGAAATCTTGAATCTTTAACATTATAAATGTCTTTACGGTCACTTTTGATTAATTTAATGCCTCCTTGCTGGATAAAAGCATGAATTTTTAAAATAAATAAATAAAAAAATAAACAAAAACCTTATTTACTCCAAACTTTTGAATGGTAGTGTATTTTAAAGTTGACATATTTTATTGCCCCTTGTCCCAGATCTTGTTTCAATTGTACAAAATGAAAGTCCACAATAAATTCATTATTTGTGCATCAAATATATATATCATTTAGGTCATTTTTCATATAGGTCATTTTTCTGTCCAAAGGCCTTAATAATAATAAAAAAACAAAGATATGAGATCCAAAGTATGTAAGGTAGTACAACTAGATCTCTTTATTGAATCCAAAAGGTTTTAATTATATTTTGCTACATATAAAGGTATTTTAAAGATTTTGAAGTGTCAAAAGGTCATTCGGTTTAACCGTCCAAAAGCCAATACAGCCATTTCATTTGTGATTAAAACATCTAAAAATGTAATAAATGTATATATTTTTTTATTCTGGCATGATTTTATATAATCATATATTAACATAGTGCAAAATGTTATTAAAATTATGTGTAGAAGTTGCTTTGTCATGAGAAAGAATGTCCGGAAAAATGAATTTCATTGATGTCATTTGGAGTAACAATATAAAGGGACCATTTTAGATCAAGTCATGTGGTCAATATCATGTGACAGGACGTGACATCATTCAGACACCTGCCCAGGACCACATTGTCATGAAGTAAAGTAACTAACTCTCTTTTAACTATTTGAAAAATTCATGTTTTCCCTTGCTCATACGCATGTCCCAAAACATCAGGTCATTCGGTACAACCATTATAAAACATGGAAAATTATGTAATATTTTAACGTACTAAATATAAAATGTTTGATTGTCCTTTTGCTAGCTATCTAGAAAGCTAACTAGCTAGATATCAGCCTGTTAGCATTGTTTGAAAATATTGTCATTCAGTATAACCAAAAGTGTCATTCGGTAAAACTGACATTTTGGTTAAACCAAATGACTTTTTTGGTGACAAATTTTGTAAAAAAAAAAAAAAAAAAAAAGACAAAAGCAGTGTTAATTGATTATAAAAACCACATAATCTCATTGTTAACACTTAATAAAACTTCAAAATGAATTGTCTCCATTATGTTTTTTTTTTTACACTTTTAAAAACCTTATTCGTCAATGACACACACACACACACACACACGGTTACCAAGGAAACAAAATACTTGAGGAATATGAGATGCGATGTGTGAAGAAAAAAAGGAAGGTAAATATGAATTGTGTCTTTTCCAATCAAGCTGTAAGTTTATTAAATTCTATCTACACAAAAGGTGTGAAACTTATACGTGTATTTAGGATACATAAACTGCTAGCAATTAAATGATCCTTAGCAAAATGGAGCCAGACATTTTATTTCAAAAAGTGATTTGAGAAGTGGTGGAAATGGCAAGTGGGGAAAAAAGACAAACATAACATAATTAATTTGTGATGGATGTATACACCCCTTTTGGACATGGTTAGTAGACAAATTAAATAAACTATAGTTTGGAAAGGGCTTGTTAAAGAGTTTCATTTCTAAAAATCCAAAAGTTAGAAACATTTCTTCAATTAATGAATATGCCAAAGCAAGCTGCTATTCCACATGCACGAAGCGTTCGCCTTAGTTAACCCTCATCAGGTTTAATACGTTGATTCATTATGCAATAAATCCAAAGCGCACTGTTGCTAATGTTAAAGGTGTGTATTCCGTGAGCGTACTGCGACATTACTTGTGAGCTCTGAGTATTAGAGATAGAGAGCTCTTTGAAGAGAGAGCTCAGACAATAAGATGTGGCAACGGCTCAGAGCCATCCACCCCCAGACGGAGAGGAGAGAGTGGGTGTACGGAGTGAATCCATCTCTTATAAAACCCATTCCTTTTCAAATGACTGTCGGGAAACCTATGATAAATGCAATCTCTTGAGGCCCAGGGACTTCTGACACACCGACAAAAGCTATATCTTTGTCGAGATCACAAAGGCGACCGGAGAAAGTTGTTTTACACTTATTAAATACATTGCGAGTGATCATAGGGTCGAGAGATCCATTAACTTGTCAGCGGAATAACTGCAAACGTATTGATTGTTTAGTTGTCAAAGGGCCATGGGAATTCCATAGGACTTGAGTATATACTCACATTCCTTAAAAGCCTCCATTCCTTAAACAGCTGCCATAGTTTACACTACAAGAGTACATCTCTATTTACTTACCAATTACAAGGAAAAAATCTCTCTCGCTCTTAGAGGTTTTTACTCGGTTATCGTATACTGTTACTATCGAAGAGATAGTATTTGTGTTATGACACAAATAAAAGGATAGTACACACAAAAAAAGTACATTTTGTCATTATTTACTCATCCTCATGTTGTTCCAAACCTATTAGCTATTGTTTTTCCATGAAATGCAAAGAGAATTTTTAAGAATCTCAAGAAAAAAAGTCAGAATTGCAATCCTGACTTTATTTCTTGCAATTGCGAGTTTATATCTCCTAATACTGAGAAAAAAGTTGATGTAATCTCACAGTTGTGAGGAAAAAAGTCAGATTTGTAAGATAAAAAGTCACAATTATCTTTTAATTTTTGCAGAAACAAGTTCCGATAAAAAAGAACACCATAATATAGTCAAAATGATTAGACCATGTTCTCTATTGTTTCACAGAAAAAAAAAATAACAGCATAGGTACTAGGACTGCACGATAAATCGCAATTAACTTGAAATCGTGGTTAGATTAAGAAATCGCAAAGGCTGTGATTATTTTTATATGCGCAGCTTGTCAATGAAGCATGGCTTTGTGATCAGTAGTAAATGCTGCTTCATCCGAAAGCACTTAGTTAACGTGCATTTGAAAAAGCAACACGCGTCAAACATCTTTCCAAAGATGAGAAACATTTTTAACCTCATGTCCAACAAAAGACAACATTTAGTAACATGTTTTTACTCCAAACTTACTTCATAACATTAGTTGAGTGTTTGAAAACATCCTTCTGTGAAATGATGTGGCTTCTTAAACAGAATAACATATTTCATATTATTCTATACAGTGATAAAGGCTATGTCGATTAGCACTGAAGTATACACTGTACTTTATTATCATGAAAATACCAGAGAAGGCTTAAAGAACTCAAATAAACCTATTATATTGTCGTAGTCATGTGTTTATTAGTCATGTTTAATCAAAACATTTCAATCTTCTGTTTAATCAGCTACAGCGACAATATGCGATAGTACAGCGATAGTATGATGCCCATAGGGATTTCCTGGAATGATGTGCATTTTATCGTACTTCTGCGGGACATATTTGGAGTAGGGTTGCCAGGTTTTCACAACAAAACCCACCCAATTGCTACTCCAAACTAGCCCAGTTGTGTTCCAGAGGGTAAAATCCGCATTTTTGGTGGGTTCCCCTGGTAAAATTCGCATTCCAGGGGCTAAATATCATGTTATTTGGGGTAGCTTCAACCCGCGGCAACACTGTTAAATTAGCTCAATTCCACGGAAAAACCATGGACTTAGCAACACTGATTTGGAGTTTCTGCGTGAGAGCGCCCTCTGCTTTCAGATGGAGCAGCATTTACTACTGATAAAAGAGCCATGCTTCACTGAGAAAAGAAAAAAAAAAAAAAAAAAAAAAAAAAAATCACAGCCTTTGCCAAATCAGGTACAGTTTTGAGGGTAAATAATGAGAAAATAATGAAAATTATTGAAACTTACAGTTGCCTCATCATTTTCCAAATTTATCAACCTTTTTCCTACATCATACTGTATTATGTATATGGTTGCAAAATCCCAGGAATTTTCAAAGTTGAAAAATTTCCATGGGAATTAACAGGAAAATATGGGAATTAATGAGAAAAAAATAGAAATTTGCAAAACTGCACGTTAGCCTATAAGAGGGAGCTTAAATGTAAGGGAAAAAAAAATTGTAAAACAACCAGATCATAGGGAATCTGCATATGACCAAACAAAATGTTTCTATTTATGATTGTATATGATACAGTTTGTACAAATGACCGCAAATTTCCAATGAATTCCATTTAATTTCCTTAAATTCCAGCTAAGTTTCCAACTTGGAATATTTCCAAAATTCCCCAGCAATATCCGGAAATTCACCCAAAAATTTCCCCCCTTTTGCAACCCTTATGTAACACATTGCAAGTGATTTCCGTCATTTTGACAGATTTACCTGCTTTTAAAACACTCCAGTCAACACTGCTAATAGGGATTAGATGTGAAAAGGGGAGATAATTACATTTTAAAGCATCTGCGTGAAAACAACCTGGTAAGAGATGTGAAGACTGAAAACAAGAAATTCTTATGCATTCATGGGATATATCATAAATCAGTACAGAAGATCACAATTTCACAGTACATGTTATCTTTTTCCATAATGTTACAGCAGAATACAAAGGAAAATAAGAAAATAATCAGAAGGAAAAGAATGCAGTGACTGAAAATAGAACATGAAGGACATTTTACATTTCATTCAGTCAAACTGATGGATACGGATTATTTGTAACACAACCTCATGATTTGAAATGATTTGTTTCAGTCTTTTTAAAGTGGAATGAAAGGAGAAGTTTTGAAGAATGTCCACACTGCTCTTTCCCTTATAATGAAAGCAGAGAGTGATAGCATCCAAAAAAAGTGTAATAAACACTAACAAAATCTTTCCAAATTCAAATCTGGCACATCACAATCACTCACAAGAACCAATGATGTTTCACATCATAGACAACGAACTTGTGCAGGTTTTTGTCAAAACATTTATTGTAAATAATGTACTGTTCCTCAAAAACGGTTGTATGGACTACTTTTCTGACACATTACTAGGGCTGGGACAAAACATCGATTCTCGATTCTCAATTCAATGATTCTGGATCGATTCTGATATTTTCTCTCTCGAATTGATTCTGAGCTTAGTTTTAACAGCAGATGGCGCTCTAGGCTAGGTTTTAACCGCACACTCAAATGCTCATGAAGAAGAGTGCTGGGCAGCAATCATTCGTTCGGCTGAGTCATGTAGGTGGTTATACTTGCACCTCGGCTCAGAATGCTTTTATGAGGCGAGATTAATGTAAACAGCCCACTGCGAACACACTTGTAATTCGCTTCAACCTTTTCAAACTTTATGAATGATTATTTTAAGTTTAAGTAGCGTGTTTAAAGGTACTGGAAGCAGGTAGTGTACGAGTGTTTCTAAAGCACGTAGTGCCATCTGCTGTTGAAAACTTAACTCAGAATAGATTCGAGAGGGAATCGCGATTCAGCGGAAAATATCAGAAATGCTCCAGATTCTTTGTATCGAGAATCGATGCATTGTCCCAGCCCTACACATTACTGGTGCTTTATTTTTTTTTGTCTTTTTTGAGCTTTAAATCAATTTCAATGTGCTGTACTCTTTTTGTGTTGTAAAGGAAAAAAGTCATATGGGTTTTGAAATGGCACAAGGGTGAGTAAATGATGACAAAACTTCCATTTTAGGCTAACTGTCCCTTTAAGAACTAGACGAAATAAAAACAGTAACAGTTCATTAGCCCCATTACAAGAACTTTTTATGTATTATTGATGAATATAACCAAATACATGCTCTCAATGTCTGTTTCTATCTGCGCTCTGTGCATCTCACTGAAAGACATGACAGAAACATTTTGTAGCATGTTGTTGCTAAGAAACCACCTTTCCAGATTTTCTACATGAAAAATGTGTCCTCTCAATCCTTCAAAAAAATAACAAAATAAAAAATATAATATATAGTTTGCTCCTGGTGATCTCTGATGAAATGAGTTCCTGAACAAATGAAATTCCTCGCCTGTCGGGTATGATAATGCTTTCATCAAAGAGATTTACGGGAGAGTAATATGCATATTGTAACTGAAACCTTTGCTTGTTATTTCTGTTCTCCAATATCAGTCATGGTATGTAGGATAAAAAAAAAAATAAATAAATACAAAAAAATGGACACACCTATAAGTTTCCCCTGGGATTGTGTGAACATGGTAACCATGTTTATGTCACTCTAAGTTGACTATTTGGGAGAGGTGTTAGAGACACTCCTATCACATTGTTTCACCTGTAGACGTGATGAGACATGCCCTGTCCCGTCACATCTCTCCCTACAGCCTGATCACCACCGCAGGAGGAGTTTCCAATCAATCACTACACAAATTCAAGTGTAGGATGAAATACATATTTTAGCCTGCACAAATCGGTGCACAAAAATGCTTTTGGTCAATTTATAATAAAATGCAATTATGAGTTGCATTCAGAATGTTGCCACAAGAAACGCTAGATAGATAGATCACACCCAGAAAGGCACATTTTAAACAGCGCACAATACTTAATTGAGTTCTCTTTCAAGTGTGGATGGATGCACTTTTTGGGGCTTCAAAATCTCACGTTGTGCATGAACAGACATATTCACACAAAACTGTGGCAAAATGCCCGTATTGGCGAGTATCCTCTAGTTAGTTATGTCTTAAAGGGACAGTTCACACAAAAATGAAAATTATGACTATCTTCTTTCAGACAAACACAATCGAAGTTATATTAAAATATATCCTGGCTCTTCCAAACTTTATAATAGGAGTGAAGGGGACGTGAGATTTTGAAGCCCAAAAAAGTGCATCCATCCATCATAAAGGTAATCCATACAGCTCCAGGGGGTTAATAAAGGCCTTCTGAAGTGAAGCTATGGGTTTTTGGAAGAAAAATATCCTTGTTTAAAACTTCATAAACTATAATAACTAGCTTCCGGCAGAGGGCTGTACGCATCGTTTTACTGTGGAAGAGAAACCCCTAATCTGAGCATGACGCAATGAAGAATGCAAAAGTGCAGAGGATAGAGCAAAACAAAACACTGGTCACGAGTTAGAAGCCTAAAACAAGATTTTTTTTTTAAAGTGAAATGTCAGAGGATTTCGATATAAGAGAAGAGAGGCTTGAGTTTGTTGCACAGCCCTATTTGTTTGAGCCATGATAGGCATCTAAGCTTACGCTACTCCTACATCCTACGTTGCGTCAGGGGGTTACTCTTTTGGCATAAATTGATGCTTACAGTTGTCTGCCAGAAGCTATTTACTGTTGGTAAAATTATAAATATGGATATTTTTCTTCCAAAAACCCATTGCTTCGCTTCAGAAGACCTTTATTAATGGATTTATTATGGATTACTTTTATGATGAATGGATGCACTTTTTTGGGCTTCAAAATCTCACGCCCCCTTCACTATAATTATAAAGCTTGGAAGAGCCAGAACATTATTCAATAAAACTCTGATTGTGTTCGTCTGAAAGAAAATAGTCACATACACCTAGGATGGCTTGAGGGTGAGTAAATCATGGAATAATGTTTATTTTTGGGTGATCTATCCCTTTAAAGGGGTGGTTCATTGTGATTTCACCTTTTTACTTTAGTTAGTGTGTAATGTTGCTGCTTGAGTATCTGCAAAGTTACAGTGCTGAAAGTTCAATGCAAATGAAGATTTTGTCTTTTAAAGTTATGGCAGTTTAATGCCTACAAAAATGACCGGTTTGGACTACAACGAGCTTCTTCCCGGGTTGGTGACATCATAAACCCTGCAAAACACTGCCCACGGGAACACACAACAAAGTGGGTGAGGCCATGTCGAACGCCATTATGGAAACGGAAGAGTTGTCTACACCGGACGCGAGCGTCGCGTCGCGTCAATAGATAATAGAACCCGTTATAATCATTGATATTGTCTACACTGGATGCGGCGCGGAAGACAGCTTCTACAATCTACACGAGTTCAATGCTGGATTTGCACAAAGGCTATTACTGAAAGATGAAGCAGTTCCCACTTTAAAAGCAGAAGCTGCTGTTTATCGGCCCCCAACTGTAAGTATGTTTTATTGTTTGTACATGTCTTTTAAATATGTATAGTTCTGTTGCTATTTTTTGGTTGCATCAAGGACGTAAACAAAGACCAACGTGGTTTTGCTTCGCTAGCCAGTTAGCTAAATTCTATTTCATACTTCTCCAACAAACACCAACAAACTTCTATGTTCAGAGACAAACAGTTGTTCATGCTGTAAATTAAACGATACCTTTACAAAAATGCTATACTCAGTCATGTATTCGGCTACAGTAAAGCTTTACTTAGGATAAAACCGTTTATTGAAAGCTAACAAACAACAGTAACATTTACAAGTGACAGCATATCTAAACACTTTGACTCAAATACAAACGGAAATATTTACCATTCAGAAACGTCCTTTAAAAGCCGTGCTTGCAGAGGTTCTGCTTGACCCTCTTCATTACTGCTATCTGGGTCTGATTCGGGCTCAGTTTGATACGGCAATATAGATGCCATTATTTACATTTCCACTGAAGCACATGTAACAACTAATGGTAGGGGGCGTGGCGTTTCCGGACGCTTCAGCGAATCACAATACACTGGGCTGGCTAACCAATCTGAGCACATTGCATATTTCGGAGGGAGTGCTATCATATAAGCAGGAAGTTAATCTGTCTGTTCAAATGACAATGGAAACAGCGGTGTAGAATAAAGGTAAAATATATGAAAAACACAGCGTTTTTTTAAAAACTAAGCATTAAGACATGTTAAACTGCGCCCCATAAACACAATCAAGCCTAGAAAAAAAAACAGTGAACCACCCCTTTAAGTGAATATAAACAGCTGAGAAATAAAATGCATGTGTAAGGGCTGGTTCACACAGAACGCGTTTTGGCTGTATAAGTTTAAAATATTCTGGCTGAACCCCCGGTGTGAATTTTTCAAGGCGACCATTATTTAGAATGTATCGCTTTATCGTTTCCATGGTGATGCATCATTGCTTGTCATGTGACATACCGCAGCCACAATAGCGCTGTATGACTGATGATCTGCTTTTATTTAATTTTTCCTTTTTTATTCAAAATATTCACAAATTTGATAAATATAGCATGAAATATTGTATATTCTGATGTATGTGTTTTGTTGTTTAAACACCTTTGTAACGATCGCGTTAGTTGAGCTACATGTGCGACGGGCGCCGTCATGTTAGTTTGCACCGCAGTTCAGTACTTATTTTAACTTGAGCGGCGTTCTTAGAATGCCATGTCATACGCAAGACACTGCAAAACACGAGCGCAACAGTTAAAGACGTCTGTCTAGCACATTTATATTGATGAAGAATGGAAAAGTAGCTCAGTGGAATGGAAAAACTGTATATTGGACATGAATTAAAGTGACAGCAGCCTAATATACCTGCCTCTGCCTATGTTTTTAATGTTAATCAAACAATAAGACAAAGAAAGAAGAAGAAAAAAAAAAAAATTGCTCACTGCTCTTGAACCTGAAAAACCTAAAAAGCACTGTTTATTTCATTTATCTGTTTGTTCTATTGTATTTATTTTTGCTATTGCTCGTAATTTGATTATTTGCTCTCATTTTATTACGGACTGTTTACTTGTCTTTACTAATGTTTAAAATTTATATAAGTTGGGCTAGTAGTTTTTGGTGTCATAGCCTTATTTATTAAGGCTACATGGGATAAAACACCAAAAACAACAACTAGGCCCATTTTTATTTATTTATTCTTTACTTTTTTTGTGGTGGAGCCAGTGAAAATTTTGGCAGGGCAAGTAAAAATTTGAACCACTAGCCCAATAGAGATATTAAAAGGAAAATAGAAAAAAAAAAAAAAAAAAAAAAAAAAATTCAGATAGACAGATAGAAGAGAGGGTGTGTGGCTGAAGTTAGCAAAATAGCAGTTAGCAAAACAATTCCAGCAGCTTCAATGGCACAGTCACAGACATTAACATTTTTACACGTACACTGTATTCAACAGGCACTTTAATCCAAGAGGATTTTTAGTAAGTGCTAGGAACATGTTTTGCCTGGGAATCAAAGCCACAACTTTGAGCTACATATTTAAAGGTAACTCCTGAGCCTGAGGTTTGTTACTGCCACAGTGACGCAAGAACAAACGCAAGTACAATGAAACCGTATGCTAACAATGCTTTAGCAACCTGCATTAGCACACAGTATGAGTCTGGCCTCAAACTACATATAAGTGGCTTGACCTCAGCTCACCCACACACACAGGTGAGTGGACAGCAGTTATGTCACCCACCAGCTGGCAAAGGTCTTGTCAGCCCTGCCGTTGGTGCTCGCCTGGAGGCTGATGGGATTAGAGAGATCCGACCGAGCCTGGCACTGTCTAGATGACTGGGCCCTGTTGCTGAGAGTCTGACGCCAGGAGGCTGAGTGATTGAGGGCCGGCTGTGACTCACAGGTGAGGCTTGTTTTAAATCCATAGCAACTCCAGCAGGATCACAGCTATTGCTCACAGGTAGGGAGTGTTCTGTGTGCACAGTTGAGTAACAACAGAACACACACACACGCACACACACGCCCTGGTACACCCATGCATTGAGTCACAAAGGAAAAGGAAATTTGAGGAAAAATTTTGAATTATAAGATATAATTATAAGTCAAACTCACAATTGTGTGGAAAAACAGCCAGAATTGTAAGATAAAAAAAATGGCAATTACCTTTTTTAAAAAATCCTGTGGCAGAAACAAAAAAACTGAATTCCAAGATGTAAATTCAGAATTCTGAGGGGAAAAAAAGTCAGAATTGTGAGATGTAAACTCAGAATTCTGTGGGAAAAATAATCAGAATTACAAGATGTAAACTCGGAATTCTGAGGGAAAAATAATCAGAATTGTGAGATGTAAACTCAGAATTCTGAGGGAAAAATAATCAGAATTGTGAGATGTAAACTCAATTCTGAGGGGAAAAAAAGTCAGAATTGCGAGATGTAAACTCAGAATTCTGAGAGGAAAAATAATCAGAATTACAAGATGTAAACTCGGAATTCTGAGGGGAAAAAAAGTCAGAATTGCGAGATGTAAACTCAGAATTCTGAGGGAAAAATAATCAGAATTGCGAGATGTAAACTCAGAATTCAGAGAGGAAAAAAGTCAGAATTACTGTATGAGATTAAAACTCAGAATTCTGAAAAATGTCAATAGTGATGTAAACACACAATTGTGAAAAAACAGTCAGAACTGTGAAATAAAAAGTCTCAATGACCTTTTTTTTATTGCTTTTAATTAACTTTTTATCTACAGTGGCAGAAACAAGCTTTCATAGTTCTGGCTTTCCTGTGATACTTCAGCAGATGTTAAACATCCCACCACTTCCACTGATGTTTACCCCTCTTATCTGTCCCTCCCTCTCTCTCTCTCTCTCTCTCTCTCTCTCTCACACACACACACACACACACACACAAACATACATACACACACATACACAATCATCAATACTGCACTCTTTTTGAACTCAATCTATGTTCTTTAGCTGGCTGATTTAACAAGCTATCTGAATAGCGGGTGGATTTGGACAAACGATCCAGCTGAGCACCACCCCTGAAAGATGGCAACACTGAATTGGCACACAACGATTCTCGGTTAAATGACAGCTCACGCAAACGCAGATCATCAATACACAACTAGTGGTCTAATTCAAAGCCCTCCCGTGAGCTCTAACCCACTTTAGGTTAATGAAATGTAAATCTATACAGACTGACACAGTAAACTAGAATTTAAATATCTGTTAGCCCAATGAAAATATTATGTGAATTGTGCTGTAAGCTAGTCTTCATAGTTAAGTTTCCATTGCTTTAAGAGTAACACCCCAGATACAGGAGACATCCGCCTGCCCTTGATCAACCAGAATAGTTTCTTTGTCCTCATTTTAGGTGTTGGACTTCAGGTGGCCTATTTAACAGGCTTAAGTATCTGATGAGAGCCGTAATCCTAATGGTGTGGCAAGTATTAACTTTTTTTAAAGTTACAAACCAAAAACTGTAACCGAAACCTTTTGGGAATCTATTGAAACATTGACGAGACACACATTGACTGAACCTGTTGCAACACACACCAGCACATCCCCCCTCCCTAAACCACCTATGCTGGAATGCCCGACAGAGCACATGCCAATAAACATAGCAACCAATACAGGTTTACAGGGGAAAAGCTGAAACAACAAAAACAACATGGAAAAAAATGCATGAGGAGACAGATTTACATTACATAATCATCAATGACCACTTAGCAAAATTGTTTTTAGAACAAAATGTTTTATTGTTGTAGTATTTTTTTTTTTTGCATTATTTTATTGTATTATTTCTTAGTGAAAACTCAAAAATAAAACTAATTAATATCAGTTACCAGACATTTAAACAAAATAATCTGTATATTGTATCAGTCATAAAAAAAAATATATATATATTGCCAATCTATATATGAATGGAACGATGAAACAGTGGAACAATGGAACGATATAATAGATATAATGATAGAACGATAGATAGAACGATAGATAGGTAGAACGATAAAACGATAGATAGATAGATAGATAGATAGATAGATAGATAGATAGATAGATAGAATGATAGAACGATAGATAGAACGATAGATAGATAGAACGATAGAACGATAGATAGAACGATAGATAGAACGATAGATAGATAGATAGATAGATAGATAGATAGGATGATACTAGCCTACATACATTTGTGACCACTTAGTTCGTAAACTGAGCCTAAATATACTTGCAAATTAAATAAATAATAATAATTACTTTAAAAGCATTAAAATATTCATAATACACATTATGTTTTGTTTCGATAGAATTATTAATTATTTCTTAGTCGAAAAGTATAAATAAAACCAATCAAATTGGTTCTGCATCAGTAATCATCGGACATTTAAACAATTTGTTGTAAAAAGTGATCGTCGATCACGATAGATAGATAGATAGATAAGAGAGGTGTGTGGAGAGAGAGAGAGAGAGAGAGAGAGAGAGAGAGAGAGAGAGAGAGAGAGAGAGAGAGAGAGAGAGAGAGAGAGAGAGGGGTTATGTTCTTTTCCTGACAGATAAATAAAAAAACAATGCAAATCACTTCTGTTCTCATGGTGAGCTGCATTTAAATGACACTATCAACACGAACAAGAAACTTGATCTCTCATCAAGTTCATTAATGATGACAAATCTAACCATAAACCCACTAAAGACAATAATCTTATGCAATACAAAGAACAACGACGAAAACTCATAAAGCATGCACTTTCGTGACACGGATTAGCCCATTAGATCACCACCTGTGATCGATAAGTTGTTCCAACAGTTGGATCAATGCACTTTACCTTATAGACATTTTCCGTAATGCGGTGAACCTCGTCGGTGCGAGACATGGTGAAATCTTCAGTTAAAACCATAAACGGTGTTTTGCAGAACGTGGTGTGTTATCCGAACAGTGTCTGTGTGATGAGGGTCAGCTGCGGATCTGCGCTCCGATCCACGGGAGTCTGTTCTCAGCTCAACACTACCGTGCGGAGGCAACAGAACGAAGGAGGGGCTTACAAAAGTAGCACCGCCCCGTGTTAGGAAAACGCGAGAAGGAGGCGTGGCTACGCTTCACCTGCGCCCGCCCACTTCCGGATGTAATTTCTCTAGAACCCCCTGGATATTGATCTTCATTGTTTAACATTTCATTGTTTTATGTCAGGTTTGGCTATGAACACTTTGAGAGACTGCAGAAAACAGCTTCTTTAATTATTTTATTATATCAGAGCAAATTCTTTACACACTGGGTAAGAAAAATGTGTAAAGTTTGTTGGAAAAAAAAATAATTTCGATCGTACAGTGCTTCATCTGTTTGTTACCCAGGATTTCACTGCTTTACTAGTGAATATCCAGGACTTTTCCACTCATTTGTGATCATATATATATATATATATATATTTTTTTTTTTTTTTTTTTTTCAATGACTGGAATCAAAATTTAAAGCTCCCTGATATTTCTCTGTGAGAGTCAGAGGAAAACCCTTTATAATTACAGTATTAGACATAAAATAACACACACAGATTCATATATGTATATAAATGCTTACATACATGAACAGAAGGTTTACATTAAACACAAACTGAGCCATCGGAAGAGGATTGGCAGTTTGCATCTGTCAGCACAGATTTATTTCCTCTCAATTAGTGATATTAAGAGCCCCCTGGTGGTCATGAGATGCTAACACACCTCCAAGTGGCAAAACCAGGAAATCAATGTAGTTTACATTGTAGAATACACAGATTTTAACCCAAACTCTTAAAGGGTTTGCATACATGAACAGGCTAAAAAACGCACATTATTTAAAAAACATCTGTAAATGTGCTTTAATGTAAAAGTATTGAAATTTGCTACTTAAAAGTGCTCATAGTTCATATATTTTAGCAAATCAAATAGGAACTACTATATCCAATAAACATACTTAAACTAACAACAGGCATTTTAATAGAAGAACATATTAAGTCTGGAAATCCAAAAATGTTTTCCATAAATGTGAGAGCACTGTTTCTGATGCAAGCCTATTAAATATCCCACGAAAGCCTTCTTTTCTGTCAATTATATTCCCCTAGCTCTTCCTTTCATTAAAACAGAGTGATGAGCAAGGTTGTAAGATCAAACATTACGCTGCCAGCATCTCTCGCTCCGGCTTGATTTGCGCCTCTTTTCTCTCTGCAAAGACACAGAACACAATCAAAAAGTCAAATAAAAGAGCCATGTCATTCTCTCACACAGTGCTGTGTTTGACAGTACTAAAACAACACCTGTCTCCCCCGTAGGCACCGCTGGCAATGGATCTGTGGGTAATTCTGGAAGGGTTATATCTTCTCCCTGGCCAGGACGGAGAGAGAGAAGCGTTGGATCAGACACATGCTACGCCGAACCAGCGAGCGATGATAAAGATGGATGACAGGTAAAGGTGCCCATACCTGAGTGATGGCCTCCAGCTCAGCTAACACAGCATCCTCATCCTCCAGTGTCAACGAACCCGCCAGCAGTTCATCAATTTGCTGCAAGGGAAGAAGTTTCAAGAAGCAGTGAGACATTTGAAGCAATAAAAACCAGGAAAGAGCAGCGTGGCCAATGTCCAGGGCTATAAAAGCAGGAAGGGTGATGAGAAGCTTGAACATTTTATTACAAATAGTGAAGATCAATTACATTTGGACACTTAAAGGGACAGTTCACTGAAAAATGAAAATTCTCCCACTATTTACTTTTCCTTATACCATCTCCGATGTATATGACTTTCTTTCTTCAGATAAACACAAACGATTAATATTTTTAGGAAAATAATCCATCTCTGTGAGTCTATATAACGGCATTGGCCGCTCATTTGACACTTGGAAAAACCAACAATCGTGACTGTAATCTATAGGGGCTTTCACACCGGAGGAATCTTTTCATAGTTCCTAGAACTATTGGCGGAAGTACCCGGATTTTGCCGTGTTCGCACTGCAGGAACTAGGGCTGATTTTAGTTCTAAGAACTCCTTTTGGGGGAACTAAATTAGCTCCTGCTTCAAGAGTAGGGTCTAAACCAGCACTATTGGAACTATCAGTGTCGTGACTGTACATTGATTGGTCAAACGCATGTCAAACACCGGCACCCGGCATTTTTAAAAAGCCGTGTAAACATATTTACTTCACGAACATGGAAAACAGTGATAACGGGATTTACCTGCAGGGTTGTGTTCTTTTCTCCGCCTCGATGATATGTAATACTGAAAGTTGTCATAGGAGATTTCGTCTCTTAGCCCCACTTTTTGCTCTTTCAGGTGCGTAGATTATGTGTTTACATTCCATCTCCGTTATCACAAAACCCACGACACACAACAAACAGCTCCGATCACGGCATCCTCCATCCACCGGTTTTTAGCGTTTGTAAATGCCGCACTTAAGACGCCGCTGTCGGCCAATTCAGAGTTCCTATTCTCTGTGTGAATGCAACCAGGAACATGGCCTGGGGAGAAATTAGTTCTCGAGAAACTATCCTAGTGGCTAGTTCCTATAACTGAGTTTCTAGAACTATTCGGTGCAAAAGCCCCTCATGCGACCCCGGTTGAGGAATCAGTGTCTTCTGAAGCAAAAAGATAGATGTGTGTAAAGGCCTTTCCACACCAAGAACTATAAAGATAACGATAAAGATATTGTTCTGAAAATCATTCTGTATATATAAGAATAGCTCACACGACAGCTATAATGATAATGATATAGAGAAACGATATGTAGTAGGGTTCACTTTCAGAACAATTTTTTTTTCCAGCTGTTGAACGATAAAACACTGACAGCCAATCAATATCCATTCTAATTTAAGGGCGTGCGCATTTAAAATGGCAGACAACATTGCGGTTGCGGAGCAGTTAATTGCCGAAGTTGACAAGTCAACCCCCCTTTTCAAGGATACTTTAAAGAAAATAGATATATGGAAAACAATCGGTCATTCCCTCGGAATAAATGGTGAGAAATATTAACAATGAGATCATTATGTCAGGCTAGCAAACACTGTAACAAAATTACCTCAGGAATCCAGCGCTAGTTTCGAAAGCATTTTCTTCCTTCCTTTGAAGTTGCAGTGAAAAAGTCTAGGTGTTGTTTTTATTCCACTAGATTGACTTCGTCAGCTAAATTCCCTGTTAGATCAGATCGATTACACTAGCTGTTCACTTGAAACACAGCATGCTCAGGACTTCTGCTGGTTAAAGCCATGTGAATGCAACAAGAACAGCAAAAACATGTTGTACACACTTTGAAACCGCAGAATAAGCTTAGAGTAAGCTTAGAATAAACAGACCGTTATCGTTCGTTGGTGTGAATGCAAATATAGTAATCGTTATAGTAATCTTTGTAGTTATTGTTCTTGGTTTAAATGGGCCTTAAGAAAAATAGTCATATTTTATACTCTTTTTACTATAAACTATTATTTCCGGAGATGGGAAAATTTTCATTTTTGGTTAAACTGTCCCTTTAAGACACACTTAAAAAGGTGTAAATGTCATTTTTTGGTTGTTTTTAGTGGTTGTACACTATGACTGAGTTTACTTGAAACAGTAATATTGTGAAAAATTATTTCAATTTAAAATGTTTCCTATTTAAATACATATTAGAATGTAATTTATTCCTGTGATCAAAGCTGAATTTTCAGCATCATTACTCCAGTCTTCAGTGTCACATGATCCTTCAGAAATCATTTTAATGTGATGATTTGATGCTCAAGAAACATTTCTGATTATTATTAATGTTAAAAACTGTTCTGCTTCATTTTTTTTTTTTTTTAACAAAACCTCTTAACTGTCACTTTTGATCAATTGAATGTATCCTCACCTTGAATAAAATCATTAAATAAAAAATAAAATATCTTACCGCTCCCAAACTTTGGAACGATATGAATTCTCCCTGAATTCACACAGTCGTAGTTTATCATATTACTTATAGACATGTTACAGTAACATTCAACAACCACAAAGTGTCACAATTATATTGTTTAATTATTTGAGAAATGAGCAAACATAATTTTGCAAAATGTTTTGTTTAAAGTGTTCTTGTGCTGTCTTTCTGTCTTTCTTTAATATAAATGCAATGATTGTCATACATTTTGAAGTGTTTTAAGTCTATTTAGCGTGACTCTGGATGTGAAGTGGACTGAATGTGACAGTTATAACCTTCTGATACTCGATGGCCTCTTGCGTCTCCTCTAGTATTCTCTCCACCTCCTCAATTGACATGACCTGATGAGAAAAAAAAATGTGGCAGAAAAAAAATTACTTCAGTCAAATGCTCATAATAGACCAGTAAATAACTTTTTATATATTCATAACATTATTGACCTTATGCTAACCTCCACCCCCATTTGGTTAGTGTTGCTCACTGAGACAAGCATTACAAAACGCCCCACAGAAATGAATCAGTGAACAGTGCAATTTTCAGTAAAATGTGCTCATAAAGCAGTGAAAATGGAAAATATGTTATTCTTATATAAGTTGGAATTATGTGAACAGAATTGTTTCTGATGTTCCTACAACACATGATACTGTAAACTTATTCTCACCTCTACTGTAACTTGAATCAATACACAAAGTCCCGCTCAAAAGTTTGTGGTTAGTTTTTTTTTTTTTTTGGAAAGAAATTAATACTTTTATTCAGCAAAGATGATTTAAAGTGCCCCTATTATGCTTTTTCAGATATTAACTTTCATATAGTGTGTAATATATGGATAAATGGAGTTATTGTCTCCCAAAAGAAAGAAATGATTCTGAAATGCCTGAAACATGTCGTCAGTAATTCCAGTCTTACTTCGTGCTCAAACCCACATAGGTTTGTAACACATTTGCACATTGCCAGCCTGAGGTCTTCATTGGTTGCCCGCGAACAACGTCTACTTTGACCCTCAAACAATTTAGTTGTAGCTGAGGCCTGGAAGAAGTTGGTTTCGTGTTGTTGACATGTCGAGAAGACACTGTTTTCTTCAAAAGCAAATGGAATTTGTTGCACTTCTAAAGAATGAGGACTCGAATTGATACGGCATTATTACTGTTCATATCACTGTGGAAGATTCAGAGCTGAAATTCAGGGGCCATTTTTGCGACACTGTTTTCAACTAAAAACAGAAACTTTTTTTGCACTTTGGCCACTCATTTACATGACAATGGTGTTTTGTGGGCCTGAAAATGCAAGTTTTTGAAAACAATACCATTATTGTCTCAGAGTAAAACTACAAAAACGCGTAGCGTGTAGTGTTTCTTTACAAAGTGACATCGCCAACTACTGGCCTGGCATGAATAATACAGCGTTTTTATTCGTTTTCTCGGATCTGTGTGAACGAGGATCATTTTGACAACGTTGTAATCTGTACACAAAAAAACGAAAACATTTCCATTTATAGTACATTGTTTTTGTGTAAACGGACCCTCAGGAATAGGCGTTTTGTTTCCGACACGTGCTGTAACCAATCACAACAGACTAGGCCGTCTGACCAATCAGAGCAGAGTAGCTCTCGGGAAGGAGGGGTTTAGAGAGACCGAATGCTTTATCGAACCGTTTCAGATACTGAGAAAAGATAATCAAAACACAGATCCTCCGAAGACTTATATTAGAAAACAGCAAAAACTTGTCTGATAATATAACGGGTGACAAGGTAGTTACACTATATGTTGGGTTTAGCAAAAGGGACATTTTTTCCTGTTGTTGATTTCGAGGGGCTCTGGAGATTCAGAGGTCTTAATAGTATGGCCCAGGACAAAACAAAGACAGGTCAGCTCTGCTGTAATCTAAGAGTGTTATGTTTAAGCCTTTAATCCCAGAACAATGTGCAACAGCTCCCAAAACATGGTGCTGCGAACTACAGTGCCCACTGCACCAAAACAGACCAACGAACCATCTTAATTCCTAATAACAGCATTAAACATGACTGATAAATGATTACTAGGCTTCTGCAGGTATGTTCACTTGTTACAATACAGCAGATCTGTGAGTTAAAGTCACCATGAAAGAAAAATTCTTATTTTTTTAATGGAATATTGCAGCGTTTATTATAAATGGTTTATCTATGCACATCATTTTTTTTTTTTTTTTTTATCCACGTGCCCTCATAATCAAAAGAAATATGCAGCATTTTGTCTGAGAAATAATAAAGACACTTTCTCATTTAGAATTTGTCTTAAATCTATTTTGGTAAAAAAAAGTCGTGAGAAAAACCTATCGTGAAACCAGTATCGTGAATCGTATCGCATCATGAGTTGAGTGAATCGTTACATCCCTAACCAATAGCAAACCACAACCATCCAATCAATTCCCCATAGACAAAATCAAGTCCCCCCCTACATTTGTTCTTGTTTCACTCATATTTACGTCACAATAGAGAAGAAAGACTATTGCAACTTCCATTTCATGAGGACTTTAAACTAGTTTCAGTCTATATAAACCTATATATAGACTTACACACACACACACACAATATATATATATGTGTATATATATATATATATATATACATACAACCCGAATTCCGGAAAAGGAATAAATTTTAAAAAAATTTTAAATTTAAATAAAATGAAAACTAAAAGACTTTCAAATCACATGAGCCAATATTTTATTCACAATAGAACATAGATAAAATAACAAATGTTTAAATGGAGAAATTTTACAATTTTATGCACAAAATGAGCTAATTTCAAATTTGATGTCTCAAAATAGTTGGGACAGGGGCATGTTTACATGGTGTAGCATCTCCTCTTCTTTTCAAAACAGTTTGAAGACGTCTGGGCATCGAGGTTATGAGTTTCTGAAGTTTTGGTGTTGGAATTTGGTCCCATTTTTGCCTGATGTAGGTTTCCAGCTGTTGAAGAGTTCGTGGTCGTCTTTGACGTATTTTTCATTTAATGTTGCTCTAAAACCTATATATACCTTTCAGCATTCATAGTGCCTTCCAAAACATGCAAGCTGCCCATACCATATGCACTTATGCACCCCCATACCATCAGAGATGCTGGCTTTTGAACTGAATGCTGATGACACGCTGGAAGGTCTGCCTCTTCTTTAGCCCAGAGGACACGGCGTCCGTGATTTCCAACAAGAATGTCAAATTTGAACTCGTCTGAACATAGAACACTTTTCCACTTTAAAACAGTCCATTTTAAATGAGCCTTGGCCCACAGGACACGTGTTCACATATGGCTTCCTTTATGCATGATAGAGCTTTAGTTGGCATCTGCAGATGGCACGGCGGATTGTGTTTACTGACAGTGGTTTCTGGAAGTATTCCTGGGCCCATTTAGTAATGTCATTGACACAATCATGGCAATGAGTGACGCAGTGTTGTCTGAGGGCCCAAAGACCACGGGCATCCAATAAAGGTCTTCGGCCTTGTCCCTTACGCACAGAGATTTCTCCAGTTTCTCTGAATCTTTTGATGATGTTATGCACTGTAGATGGTGAGATTGGCAAAGCCTTTGAAATTTGACGTTGAGGAACATTATTTTTTAAAGTATTCCACAATCTTTTTACGCACTCTTTCACAGCTCTGCCCATCTTTACTTCTGAGAGACTCTGCCTCTCTAAGACATCCCTTTTATAGCTAATCATGTTACAGACCTGATATCAATTAACTTAATTAGTTGCTAGATGTTCTCCCAGCTAAATCGTTTCAAAATTTCTTCCTTTTTCAGCCATTTGTTGCCCCCATGCCAACTTTTTTGAGACCTGCAGCAGGCATCAAATTTGAAATGAGCTCATTTAGTGGATAAAACTGTAAAATTTCTCAGTTTAAACATTTGTAATGTTATCTATGTTCTATTGTGAATAAAATATTGGCTCATGTGATTTGAAAGTCTTTTAGTTTTCATTTTATTCAAATTTAAAAAACATCCCAACTTTTCCGGAATTCGGGTTGTATAAATATATATATATATATATATATACATATATATATATATATATATATATATATATATATATATATATATATATATAGACTTACCTCATGCATTTGCTTGAGACAGTCATTTCCAGCTTTTAAACCCTCGATGACCTTTACTTCAATCTGAACAAATTCAATATCTTGAACCTGAATGAAGCATATTCGAAAAGTAATTCATATTGCTCATACTTCTTGTAAAATCCTCTTATATGTCTTAATGTTAATGATCACATTTAATACTTTAAATGTGAATAATATCATCTAAACCTACCATGCGCTCCAGGTTGGCTATCTGGATCTCGGTCTTGTCCAGCAGGCGATCTTGGTAGCGTTTCTTTTTGAGCAGCAGAAGAGCTCGTCTGTGAAATGCATGAATCACACGTGTTAGTGAATCTGTTAAACCAAAATCACTTTTGCCATGTGCAATGCAGATGGCACCACGTCAGCACAATAAAGGCACTATGCAATGCATGATGGGTGACTGTGGGTGATCGGCTATCATGAATGTTAGCGTTACATAATCTGAAATGTCTTACTCTTTCTTGCCATCCTTCAGGAGCAGTTTGGCCAGACGTCTCTCTTTCTCCAGCTGTAATGTGATTTTCTTCTGATATTGTTTCAGTTTATCTCTCTGCTGTTTCAGTTGCTGTGATCCAGTGACAGGATGTGATGTAGAAACATGACAGTTCACTTATAGACACACTTCTTATTCATAAAGTTGTCAGTTTCTCGATTTCGAGGAATAAACAGACATGGATCTGTGTGCATGTACGCCTGAAACACTGTTCTGATAAATAAGACAGCAGACTCCACTCAAACAGACACTGTCCAACACAATATTCTAAGGCCTCCCATATAGACTTAAATAATTCTAGTATTTCTTCTGTAATTTTGATAATGCTTCTTGTTTTCAACTCATCTTATTAATAGAAACTGTGAAAACTGATGTTGAATAAACAATAGTTATTAAGGAGGGAAAAAAAAAAATTTGATTTCATTTTGAATTTGTGTTTTTTTAGCATGTTAAATACTTTATAAATATTTAATATATTACATTAAAAATATATATTATATAATATAACATTAATAATAATTTAAAGACCCCCCTCAAGTTTTTTAATGTTGTTTATATCTATGTGGTGTTTTTAATATGCTTTAAGACAAACCATGTGCAAATTCATAAGTCAACACAATTGCTGAGTATTTTCTCTTTAAAACTGCAGTAAACCAAAGTAAATCGCTGGTGTTTCTGACGTCACAAACTACCTTGTAACCAATCACGTCAACGTGCTGGCGGACTTCAGCATATCATTAACTGACCGTGCAAGGGAGTCTCAAAAGAAGGTTATCCCGGTATATTTTTCTGTTGATATGAAAAATCATGTAGATTTAGCAATATAGCGGGTGTATGATGCATATTACTATGTTATGATAAACTATATGCCTTTCTCCACTGACATTCTCAGTTGTTCAAAGCGTTTCTAAGGATACTGATTGTTAGAAGGCAGCTGTCTGACTCATGAATGTGAATGGTTTGTGTAACATTAGCAACACATTATTAGTTATTTGATAAAGTAGTCAAGCAAAACGCTAATCATATTAATTATGTGTCCGACGTTGTAAAAATTGATACCATTGTGCAGCGTTTACCTCAGTAAGTTGAGCGAGTGGATCTCGTCTGAGCTCGTGCGAGTGGGTGGAGGCGGGGCTAATTAGCATATTCATAGGTCCGTGTATATTAAATGAGGCAAGGGTGTAGTTACATTAAGGCATTAATATATATTTTTTTCCACAGGAAAAAAACGTTTAAATATGCAATTTTGGTGATCAAAGATGAGTTTTAAGGGATAAAATTATCAACTACAGGGGGACTTTAATTACTTTAAATTATTTTAATAATTTAAACACTTTTAAGCCAGCCCCCTTAATTAGCTTATATTGTAGTTTACATTGCTATTTATATTTTATTATAGAATAGAATATACTTTCTATAGTAAATCTAAATTATATATTATTCTATTAAATGTTGTTCTACGCAACTATACCGATTTGTGTTCTACAGTAGATGTGGTTCTAATTCTATTCTACTCAATACAATTTTGTAGCATTTTATTCTAATACATTATGTTCTATAATTGATACTATTCCATTTCAATCTATTCAATAAAAGATGTTCTCTCTTCTATAATAAACGGTTCTATTCTATAACAAACACAACTCTCTAACATTGTTATATACTATATCAGACTGTGTTCTGTTGTACTACTTTTATGTTATAATAAACTGTTGTGTTCTATAATATACACTCTTTTCTATTCAATAACAGAAGCAGATCTGTTCTGCTCTACACTATCTGTTCTACAGACTGTGTTCTGTTGTATTCTATAATACACTCATTTCTACAGAAGCTGTTGTGTATCTATTCTGTGTTCTGTAAAGTAGGACAGCTGATCTAATCCTTTCATTGGCAGTTCAGTATGGCTGAACTCATTTCAGACGCTCTACAGTATGTTGGCTCTCTATCTACACGCGTATGCGATGACACAAACCCAACACAAGTGAGTGCGATGCTGATTGACTTATTGATTGATCTTACCAATATCGCCCTGTCCTGCTCTGTCACTCGACTGGAGCGTCCCTGTCTGCCGAAAACATTTCCCATCGCGAATAAACCACATCCCCGCCTCTGTTATAATATTACATATCATCTGAAATGCTAGCTACTCTTCACTTCAAAACACATGGAAGAGATGTGCTCCGCTGTGTCAGGTGTATATCGAAGGATGGCGTTTTTTGATTCGGCTGTCTCACATGGCTCGCTAAGCCCATGTTGTGTTTATAGAGGCAGCTGCGCCCTCTAGCGTCTATGATGTGATTATTTGACGCCCCCTGTCTTTCGCTTTGTACAGGTGTATGAAGGGCATTCGTTCATTTATACAGGGTAACATGGGGTAAGATTGTACTGTAAATTGTTGACAGACCAACAGTAAAAGTTGAACTGTGAATCATGTCCAGTCTCTTAACATACCACATAGAGTAATGTGTAAATTTGTACCGTCGAAATGTATATATGCCGTACAGATAAAGTGCAGTATTGTGCATTTTCAGTCATCATCAAAATCGTAGACATAGTTTACATCTGAAAATACTGACGGAGTTCACTTTTATATTGACAACATGGTCAAATATATCTTGTTTGTGAACAATGACACAAGGACTTTTTATTCTGAAGGCACTGATATGTTCATTGATATAAATACTTACTTTTGAGAGATGAATTAAGGATTTTGAGCAAGTTACAGGCTTTTGCAGGTAATCCATTGTGTGCTGCTGTTTGTACAATTTTTTTTTTTTTTTTTTTTTCGGTGAGAAATGCACTTATTGGTTTGAAAATTTTAAGGATGATTCAAGAAATGTACCAAAGCGACTGAGAAAAACTGTAAAAACCTATGGGTTAATTGAGTGAAATCATTCAATTTGATCTCATGGCATTTCTATCTATATCTTCAATTAAAATATTGGCAATTAAATAAATAAATATTCTATACAAGTCAGAATAATTTCACCTTTAAGATAAATCTCCTTTATACAGGGATTCTGTTTTGTCTGTCATCGGCTATTAAATTCTTCAACTAAATTGTCAAAATAAAAATTTAAATACAATAGCTGATTAGTATTTTATATTTACACTTAAAAAATATATATATAAATAAATATTATATATAAATTATAGATAAAAGAATTATATCAAAAGTGTATATAATCAAAGATGACTATAAAAATAAATCTGCATTGTTTATCCTTTTGATCTTTAATTCATAAAATTAGCAAAAATCTAACCTTTCATTGAAGGAAAAGAATTGAAAGTGGGGAGAAAATCACATGATGAAATAAATGTTTTTCTCCAAAACACGTTGCCCACAATTATTGGCACCCCTAGAATTTTTTTTATGAGTAAAATATCTCTGAAGTACATTCATATTTACATTTTTTTTAGCACACCAGGGTGATCATGAACATGAAATTTTCCAGCCATGACTTCCTGTTCCACAGGAGTATAAACATGAGGAAACACAAAGGCCAAATTCCCGTAATCATTCATCACAATGAGAAAAACCAAAGAATATAGTTCTGATGTGCAGCAAAAGATCGTTGAGCTTCACACAATAGAAAGTGGCTGTAAGAAAATAGCTAACGCATTGAAAATCCCCATTTCCACTATCAGGGCAATAATTAAGAAGTTCTAATCAACTAAAGATGTCATAAATCTGCCTGGAAGAGGATGTATGTCTAAATCGTCCTAATGTGCGGTGAGGAGGAAAGTTTGAGTGGCCAAAGACTCTCCAAGGATCACAGCTGGAGAATTGCAGATATTAGTTGAGTCTTGAGTCTCAGAAAGCCTAAAAAAAAAAAAAAGATCAAACAGCACCTACATCTCCACAAGTTGTTCGGGAGGGTTTCAAGAAAAATCCTCTGCTCTCATCCAGAAACATTCTCCAGCATATTCAGTTGTCAGACAAGACTGGAACTTCAAACAGGACCGGCTTCTATGGTCAGATGAAACTAAAAAAAAAAAAAAAGAGCTTTTTGGCAGCAAAACCACCAGATGGGTTTGGTGCACTCATGGATAAAAAGTACCCCATGCCCACGGTTAAATATACTGCTGGATCTTTAATGTTGTGGGCCTATTTTTCTGCTGGAGGTCCTGGACATCTTGTTCAGATACATGGCATCATGGATTCTATCAAATACCAACAGATAAAAAAAATCAAAACCTGACCGCTTCTGCTAGAAATCCAATAATGGGCCGTGGTTGGATCTTCCATCAGGACAATGATCCAAAACAAACATCAAAACCAACACAAAAATGTGTCACTGAGCACAAAATGAAGTTTCTGCCATGACCATCCCAGTCCCCTGACCTGAACCCTAAAGAAAATGAGTGGAGTGAACTGAAGAGAAGAAGCACCAACATGGAGCTGGAATCTGAAGGATCTGGAGAGATTCTGTATGGAGAAATGGTCTCTGATCTCTTGTCAGGTGTTCTCCAAACTCATCAGGCATTATAGAAGACGACTCAGAGCTGTTATCTTGGCAAAAGGAGGTTGCAAAAAGTATTGAATAAAAGGGTGTCAATAATTGTGGCCAACGTGTTATGGAGAAAAACATTTATTTCATAATGTGATTTTCCCCCCACTTTCAATTATTTTCCTTCAGTGAAAGATTAGATTTTTGCTAATTTTATGAATTAAAGATCAAAAGGATAAACAATGCAGATTTATTTTTATAGTCATCTTTGATTATATTTACCAAGGGTGCCAATAATTCTGACCACCACTGTGTGTGTGTGTGTGTGTGTGTGTGTGTGTGTGTGTGTTATATATATATATATATATATATATAAACAATTTTTTTTTTTTTCTCTCTCTCACCTCTACAAAAAAATTATTTTGTTGACAGAATAATTTTTCCTTCATACCAACCATATTTTCACAGAGTGAGAACTGAAGTTACAAATTTATGTTACAGCATGGATTAAGAATAATAAAACATAACTTAATAAAAAATTATTTATTGAATTAAATGTCACAAAAACGCATTACATGAACAATAAAAAACAGCACTTTTGGAATGTAGACAAATAAAGACAATATAGTATGGTAGAATTCAACATTTATCAGCTAATCTAATTTTATTATTCTTTTATTCATTGGGATCATAAACAGCTGTCTGTCTAAACAACTGTACAGTGAGCCTAAAAAAAAAAAAACCTTAATAAAGACATTTCTTTAGATTGGCCATATCTATATAGTACATCAGTAGAAACACACAAAAAATGCTTAACCTAGAAAATTAGGCTTCGCCAGCTTTGATCTAGTTTGAGTACACAAGCATATAGACAAAGACACTTTAAGAAGCTTGAACCAAACGAACAACTAGTCTGTCAGCGATTTCCATATCCAAATTGTTCATCCCCATATCTACTGTTGCAGAAAATGATTCATATTTATCTTTGTTCTATGCTGTGAGCCTCATGTATTTTGTCTGGAATGAATAGCAGACCTATTTGACTACTAGAATACAGACATTGAGGCGAAATCACATCACAGCATAGAATTTCATATATTTAAAGAGAGGCACCAAACAAAACACCTTGTTCCTCATGCAAAATATATTCATTATAGAAGAGCTTTTAGTCTGTCAGATCGCAGAAGGCCATCCAATTGGCCCTTTCTCTCAGGCTACATCTTTAACCTGTACAAAAGTCAGTGAAATATTAATTTAAGGCTCATTATGGAGCTCAAGGCCTTTGTGTGCTAAAATGAAATAGTTTTTTTTTTTCTTTCTTTTTCATTTTCTTTAGGTTATGCAAATGCAAATTAATAGCTAAGCTGAAGTATTATTATTCAAGGATCTTTTTCTGATCCAGTACATTGCGATCACAAAAAAAAAAAAAAAAAATTTATCAATGATCTGACGAGCCCCTGAGGAGAATAAGCGAATATTTACACGTGATCAGAGCTCACCCATAAACCTCTGAGGTAACGCTTTGCCTTTCTAGATGAGAAGTGTATTTTAATGCTCTGGATGGCATGCAGTCTTTGAGAACTCCCTTTAATTCGCATTAAATATTTGTGCTTTACCATCCACGTGTGTCCTTTGAGATGATTCAAAGACGATGAGTGATTTTAATCTTCATCTCACGCCGCCAGACTCCTTTGGGATGAGGACCCAGAAAACCTACACCTGAAAGTCTGTCCCAAAGTGTCTGATTTGAGCATCAGTCATAGACAGGTAGGTGGTCCTCATGCTGGGTGAATACTGCAGTTGATAAAGAAACAGGGAGAGAAACAGAGATGTTAATGGTATTCAACACTGGATAATAGCATGTGTGAAAACCACAGGCAAAAGACCCTCAAGCCTTGTTCACACATGAATACAGTGATCTGCAGTAAGAAAAAACACTAATTTTCAATGAGTTGATGCTTTAAGGCAAAATTAGCTAAAGCGACCTTTTGTGATGTGGGGTGTGGGTGTATCCAATGTCTTTATGCAAATGAGCAGTGATTCAGTGACTACCAATAGAAGTGAAGAATGTAGCTGTGTTCAAAATCGCCCCCTATTCACTATTCCCTACATTACTCTACTAATATAATCCTCTTGACAGAGTGAATGAAAACGAGTGAGTGAATTCGGACACTGAGTGTGCCGGAAGGGCTGCCGCTTTTGCACAGTTTGTACTTGCTGTTGTTTAATAATCATTATAAAACAGTTAGTTCCTGTCCTTGATTCTGATTGGTCAATAGCTGTGTTTTATTCACAATAAAACACAGCTATGACCGCTTCACTCAACAGTTCTGTGTATCACTACACAATACCCTTAGCAACCACTCTTAACAACGTAAACTGTTTGTTCTCAGCTGATATTGTTCATTGAAGCTTACTGTATTATGTAAAATTAGAAGAGTATTGTGAGAAAGATCGATTGAGCGAGTTTATTACCTGCATTCAGATTTAGCATTTTTCTTCAGGTCAGTCCTATGTTTAAAATAAAACATCTGTTTAAATATCCGATGTATTATCTTGTCCTTTTAACAGTTAAGAGGTTTTCCCGTGACTGACAGCACTAGTCAATGCATTTGTCAGTTGCGTCTTGTTCCGTGTTCACAACAATTCAGTCTTTTCAATGTAAAAGTCTTCGCTACTGACTGACACACTCATAAAGACGGTCTTTGTCGCCATCTAATGGTGTGAAAATATAACTTCTGTTGCTATATTTTTGGCTTATATAACCATTTTATAAAAGCAATAAGTTACTCGAGGCTAGTGCTGTATCGTGAATAAGTCACGGCTGAAGGGGTTGCAGGCACTCCGCTTCGCATCGTGCCTAACAACGCCCTTCAGCCGTGACTTATTCACGATACAGCACAGCTTCTCGTATCTTATTGCTTACTTTGAAACTTAGCAAACTATCAGCTCCAGTAGTAATGAAAAGATTTATCTTGAACTCTGTCATGGAAACTAGCATGTATAAACCCTAATTAAACAATTTAATTATCAATTAAAAAATAATGTAAACCTGTATGATATTACACTGTAGCCACATTGGACCAGCGGTTTGGAAAATGGATGGATGGATGGTTCAACTGCGGGCGCCATCTGGCGAGATGCGGGAATTCAATCGACGTGCGACTTTCACAATGTATTATGGGTATTCTCTAGCTGTTGAGTGTACATCAGTTGTACACTCGTTATTAGGGTGCATTATTGGATCAAATGAGTGCACTCAATGTCCACTCAATGTCCACTATGGTTTCAGACACCACTACAAATGGCTACCCTATATTTAAGGGTATAGGGGGTGATTTCGACACAGCCTTTGACTGATCTGTTTCCCGCCAGATACTGTAGATGATGGTGCGTTCAAGTCATGTTGGAAAGATTGTATTGACAAGTTAAGGGCACACTCTTACCATTATCATTTATTTGTTTGAAACCTCCAGAAATAAAATCACTGTATGTGTGAACAGGCCTTCAGGTGATGTACAATACTAGTGCAGGAAAAGAGCTTAGTGGGAAACATACAGGGCAAAAATGGCAAAATACAACAGCAGCACAAACTGCTCAGTGCTCTTAAGTTTCAAATGGAGGTACAGAATGTTTATGAATTGGGTGAAGATAATCCTTAGATGAAGGAAATGAAAACAAAGAGGACAAAGGCATGTTGAAGGAAGGCAGAAGCATAGTAGGGGGCAGGGTGCTCACTTACTGTTTCTAAATGTCTGGGGATACAACTTCAAATGTGATAAAAGACAGGAAAAGAACTCAATTAGCTGTAAAATATCTTTGTGTGAATACAGCGTCTTGACAGTTAAAAATGAAGTTGGGAAACAGTTCATTAGACAGAAGACTGTCCTGTGATGAGTTTTACGCCTTCTGCAATGCATCAACCGACACGACTCAGAAGATGATCCTCTCAATTACGCTCGTTCACTTACGATTCATCTTAGACCTCATAATCTGCATGAGCCGGGTGGAAATTCTAGCTTTAAATTAAATCAAATCAGGACTGTTTTTTAATTAATTTTCATTAATAATTTAGTATTAACAACTAATAGTTATTTCTCCTTATTCCCTGCATGGATGCTCCACTAAAAAAAGGAAACATTAGGGGGCAGTAATGCTCCATATCTTTCAGCTTCAGTTCTCATGATCTTGAGCACCACAATCACACAACGCAACCTTCAACACAGGCCACATGAGGACCAGATCCATTAAGATTTCATTCACACCAAAACATTTGCTAGAATTAAGAATTATTTTAAAAATACACTACCATTCAAAGGTTTGTGGTCAGTAATATTTTTTTAATGTTTCTGAAAGAAGTATCTTATGTTCTTCAAGACGCCATTACTCCAGTCTTCAGTGTCACATGATCCTTCAGAAGTCATTCTAATATGCTGATATATATATATATATATAAAATTTTAAATCTTACTGACCACAAATTTTAGAACAGTAGCACATGAGTGATAATTAAAGGAATAACTGTCTAAAAATTAAAACCCTAAATATATTTCCATGATCTGTGGAAAAAAAGTAAGTCATACTGGTTGGAAAAGTGCAATATTAAAAACTTTGCTTTATTTCTGTCCTGTATAGGACATGTCATAGAGTTGAGAATCACTAGTTTGAGTTGAAATTGGACATACTTCTTGTCTAACTTGAAAGAAATATAGAAATAAAGAATATATTATAGAAATAAATTAGTAGTGCTACAGAAATATAATAGCAATATATTGATATATTGTTGCATCCACAGAGCCCTGTTGTAGAGTGACATGATGGTTAATGGTACATGATAATTTTATTTTCTGCAAGAAAAATCCTTTAAAAGATCAATAGTAAGTAAAATCCATTGGGATTGAGTAAAAGTTTGACAGTAAATGGAAGATTAAAAAAAATCAAAATACCGATGGCGGTGGTGAACCGCTACCAATCAAAGGGACGTTTTCATAGCGAGGATTTCTTTCAAACAGCATGGACTGGTTCCTGCAAGAGAAGAGGAAAGATAACTGGGTCAGCATGAGAGAAAACAACAGCTCTCCTTCTCTCTCACACACACACACACGCACACACACACACACACACACACACACACACTCACACTCACACTCACTCACATGTACTCTGGAGTGCTGGATGTGGCCTGCAGCGGAGGGTGAAGGCTCGTCTGGCTGCCCATGCTGCTGCTGTAGCTGCAGAAACTGTGAACTTGAGCTCGGCTGGGGTTATATGCATTGATGCGTCTCGATGGGTTAAAGGGGTCCTCCTCATCGATATCATCATAATCCCTGTCCCTGAGGACAACCAGCCACACGTCAGCTACATCGATCGGTGCCATGCACCGCAATGACACAACAGGAATGGTACCTGATGGCGATGAGGGTCCAGGCACGTGGGACGGCACACAGCAGGGCACAGAAGGCACAGGCTGCCAGCACAGAGAACAGGCACAGATACAGGAGCCCCTCCACACCATCATAGCAAACACCCAGCAGAGCCTCCAGATAGTCCTGCAACACCAGAACGCTGTTAGATCAAACATGAGACTATTCATTTGATTTGAAGGCAAGATGCCACAGGTGAATAGGGTAGAAAAAGTTAACTAATAGATATCACCATAGTTGACTGACTACGTTAAAAATTGCATTTTTTTTTTTTAAATATTATGTTGAAATATGCAAATGAGGCATTATCTAAATAAGTATGCACTAAATTGCATACATTTCCAGAAGAGAAATCTGAACACTGGATAAAGCTAGGTTTCATTTTGTTGATAAATCAGAGTCAGAGGGGATTTTGGATATCCATAAATAAATACTGTAAACAGGAAGAGAGAAAAAAAAAAAAAAAAAAAAAAAAAAAAAAAAAACACTTCGACCATGTTTTTAGGAATAAAATCAGACAAATGATATATGAACAACCCCCTTTGTAAACACATTCAGAATATACTGTAGAAAGGAATAAAAATGATGTATATAAATGATACTAAACTGCAGATTTCTGTTTTTTAAAAAAACAGCCTTTAAAGACATGTATTGTAATCATGTAGATAGAGTGTAGTAATAATAATAATAAAAAATACATAAGTGTATTTTGATGTTTTTCTTTCCACTAGTCTTTGCCTGTAGTGTCTTGCCTTATGTTGTTTGACTTTTATTTTTATTTCTTAGGAGAAAAAAATACAAAAATGCTTCATTGCTTATTAATATTGGAAAATCTTTTGTCTGTAATATCGAAGTCAAGTGGTGCAACCAACAAACAGAAAAAAAAAGAAAAAAAAACAGAACCTTATGTCAAGGTCAACATAAATTTCTTAAAATGTCAGATAATTTTATCTGTTTATGAAAAGGCAAGGTTAGTTCAGGCTATAAAGTGTCATGTGGTGCGACTCCCCAAAAACATGATGTATGAATGAATAATTTATGATATTTGTAAAAACAAAATAAAATATCTTTTAAAATGTTTTCAACTTACATGCATTACATGCACATTGATTCAAGGTGCAATGAAAATTACATTACATTTAACTGAAATTGTCATTGTGGGTGTTTTTTTTGTTTTTTTTTGTTTTTTTGGTTAAAATAATGTGAAAACTGGTGATAGGTAAAAGTCTGGCTATTCCAGACAAACAAATTGTTAAAATATTCTTTTAAACACAAGGATGACTCACTTTATGAAGACTACGGCAGTCCAGCAAGGCAGTGAGCTGGTTCAAATTGAACTCTGAGGAGTTCAAGAGACGCTGAATTCCAAGAAGATCTTTCTGAAATGATTCATACTGGGAAATGAATCATATTTAGAGAAAAAGGAGGTACAGAAAGAATGTGAAGCAGAACTCTTTATTTCATCTATATTTGACAGCACTCTCACCTCTGCGGTGGGAAACACGGCGAGAGAGAACTGCAGCAAACCTTGCACCTGTATCTGCATGGTGGTCAGAGACCTCTGGAAGATGGTCAGAGACTGCAGTGGAGAAACAACAGCAAATCAGACAAACATTTGAGCTAAAGCAGTCGAACCACTGACCTAAATGATTTCTACACAGATATGCCATAGGTTATGGCTTCTGTTAATGCAATGACTAGTAAAAGGCCACAAATCCCTGCTGAGGAAATGTATTTACATCTGGATTAACAGTTGTTAAGGGTTTAAATGTGGTTAATGGTTACATCTGTCTTATATCTGCTTCATGCCTTCCCCCCAGAACGTTTACTGTAATAGATGATCATCCAAAACAGCAGCTTAACCAGCACAGAATAATGTCTAAATCAGTGGAAAAGCTTTCACAGGATTCCCACAGGCAACGTGAGAAAGCCAGACAAATCTAATTATCCCAAAACTACAGACAAAAGAGACCCTCTTTGATCAAAGTTTATTTTCATATCGCCTATTCATAATTTAATTAGCCACGCAGATTTTTTTTTACAGAAACATTATAATGGATTTAACATGGGTATTCGCCTCAATTAGAGGTCAAATGAATCTGTACGCTGCGTTAATTGCTTGTGTCAGGAGTTCAGGGAGGAATTGAACATTGATGTGCCGGGGAATCGTTTACCTGCTGGAACGGATTGGGAAGACTCTGGCTGCAGTACAGGTAATAGTGCACTATATCTGCAGGGGACACACAAACAAAGTGAACATTCATGGGCTGGATTCACAGACGTCTTCTTAGGAAAGAAGTTAGGAAATGTATTAATTTATTAAGTGCAAGAAGTTCGTTAAAAATAATATAAATAATAATATACTTGAGGATTAACGCCGTAATAATCATAAGCTTTCTCACAGTTTTTGTCACAATTGGTGCAAGAAATCAGCAATCTGTGTCATGTTTTTTAATGAACTGTGTATTTTAAATATTTTTAAGAGCCTGTCTAAAGATTGAGTGGTATATGTAGAATTCATTTGCACTCGGTCTTCATTAATCTTTAACGCGCTCCCTCATATGTGCTAAATGTGCCTGAAAATTACGTTGCAATTATAAAATTAAACATGAGGTCCCTATCTGACTCGTGACTCGAATATGCCGTTACTTCATGTATTAAATGTAGCCAGTGTTGGGTGTAATTCATTACTAAGTAATTAAATTGAATTACTTTCCCTTTAAAAAGTAAAGTAAGGGATTACTTTTTCTGTAATTGTATTAGTTACTTCTGATGTAATTGCATTAAACACTGTATAGACTATAGAACAAGTCTATATGAAACAATAGTGGATTTAACATTGAAATTTAATGTATAATAATAAAATGTATGTTTTTAATGTAACCTTCTCCCCTTAAACACCTTGGTCAGCTCAATAATAATTTATGGACTTTTATATTATTTATTTAAAAGACCAGTTTCATGTCTATCCTTGTATTGTTCAACTGGTCGAGGTTGATATGGGGTTAGTACAGTAATCCAATTACACTGTTGAAGATGTAATTAGTAGCTAGTAATTACTGTTTTTTTAGAGTAACTTACTCAACACTGTGTGTAGCTAGTGTTATGATGTAATGCTTAATATTTGAAATAAATTAATTAAACATCTTGTCTTTGGGTATTAAGAAAGTTGGAAGCTTATCCTAATTTTTAGGATTATTTACAAAGATTTTTAAGAACATTTTATTTGAGAATTCAAATTCTTGTTAAGTTTTGTCTTTAGAACAACCTTAAGTATTCCCAATAATTGTTTTTGGGAATGCAAAATATTCTCAGTTTCATTCTTAAGTAAAAATAGTGGTTATAAAGATTTTTCTTTTTCAAGAATGTCTTGTGAATCTGGCCCCAGATTACTGTGCCATTAATTAAAATTGAACTGGCTAAATGGATCATTTGAGAACATTAATACACTGTATGACCACCCACATATCAAGAACTATTCAGTATTAAGCCACCAATCATGCAAATTATATGTAGATGTAAATTACTAAGTGTAAGAAAGTATTGAAAATGATTGTGTAAAACTAAACAATTAATGTTTTTGGTGCAAGAAACCTTGATTCAGCAAAAAAAAAAAAAAAAAAAAAAAAAAAAAAAAAAAAAGAAAGAAAGAAAGAAAGAAACATCCTCCCACTTTCAACTGCTTTTTCCCAGCAAATGTCTTAATTACTATGTACATTTTTGTATGAACATAAAGAGATTCAACAACTGAGACATAAACTGAAAAAAATTTCACCAACAATTCATAAACAGAAATTGAATGAGTCCCTGAACAAAGGAGGGGTCAATATTAGAAGTAGCAGTCAGTATGTGGTGTGTTCACCAGCTGCTTTAAGTCCTACAATGAGTCTCATCCTCATGGACTGCACCAGACTTGCCAGCTCTTGCTGTGAGAGGTTACTCCACTCTTCCACCAAGACACTTGCAAGTTCTTGCATTCATATGGTTACACATGGTTTGCTGCCGATCAGCTGTCCTTCCTGTCTCCCTATGGCACAGTCTCAGGAGTCTTACATTACGGACATTGCAGTTTATTGCTCTGTTCACATCTGCAGTCCTCATGCCTATGGCATGTTCAATCAGGTGATCAGTAATAAATACATTTATTTTGTAATAAATAAAATGGCATAAAAGTGGTTGAATATGCCTTTAAAATATCTGTGCTGAAAAGATCAGGTTCATGAAAAGGACAGGCATATGACGTGATGAAATATCACTTACCTGCTCTTAAGGAGTCTTTGGTTTGATTGACAATGAACTTGTCAGGAGAGACACAAAAGTCACTGGTGCCCTAGGACAGATCAAATAAATTCGCAATTACAGTTCTGATATTGACAGGCCACAAATAGTTTTGTTGATGTTACTGCAGTGTTCAAACATATTGGGTTGTGATATTTGTATCAAAAGGGGACAGGTTTCTAAGGCCCTGTTTACACATGGTATTAAGATGTGTTTGGTCAATCGGATCACAAGCAGATGAAGGAGACACATTCCTGTGTGTTTTATTCCGTCTCTTTGTCCACTTTCAACCACTTCTGTCCCGATTTATTCGAGGGGAGGGTCTATGTATGAGTAAATGTATGGGCTTTTTCAGATCTTTCGATCTAATGGACGAAATAAGCTCACAAAATTTTCATATGAATGCCTGTCTGGCTAGCGAGCTTCCCGTAATGTTTATATGTTAGGTCAGTAGGCAGAGAATAGCCAGTCTTTGTGGCTGTTTGAACGAATTCCACATGAACGTCTACACTACGAAAGCAATCCATTTAAATACGTTTTCGACTACCTCTGGAAGTGTTCGAAGGTGGACAAGCTCAAAACGTTTTAGACCCGGTTTACACCTGTTTTTAGCATCGTCCACTGCATCGTAATACCAGGTGTAAACAGGGCCTAAGACGTTTCTTGGATGTCAGGACCATACAAGCTGTTCACACGGGGCTAATCCTATTGTGAAAATCTGTGGATGGCCAAGCTAAAATTAGTTGGCGTCAGCAGCAAAAACAGACAGAACGACCCGTTACCTGAAACTTTCTTGAGGGAAAATGTCATAAACATTGTTTCTAATTAAATTGTTGTGCTCTTATTTTTTTTTTTTATCTATTGATTAACATAATTGAATGTTTAATTTATTAATTTCTCAAAATCAATTAATCAATTAGAGTGGTACACATTGGGTTTCAACAGGAAATTCTCTCTGAATTAAAAAGGGTTGAATGCAGACGTGTGAGTCACACATCCCTGCAAGGCTTGTTTCCACTCTCAGTAACAGGAAGGAATCGATGTAGTCAAGCACTGCTGGAGTAATCCACTTTAGTGCGGGGCCTGACCTTTGCTCTGGACCCTCATTGAGCAGTCTCAGGTCCTGCTCCCCACAGACATCCTGGCTGAAGTGTCGGCTGTGACTCTGATCACTGTTAAGCTCATGGTAGAGCTCAGGTCTGCCTCATAATGTGTAGCTTCACAAAGTTTGGAGCAAAAAAATTAGTAATTAAGCTAATTCATTGATACCCTACACACACACACACACACACACACACACACACACACACACACACACACACACATATAAATATAGGTGCTGGTCGTATAATTAGAATATCATCAAAAAGTTGATTTATTTCACTAATTCCATTCAAAAAGTGAAACTTGTATATTATATTCATTAATTACACACAGACTGATATATTTCAAATGTTTATTTCTTTTAATTTTGATGATTATAACTGACAACTAAGGAAATCCCAAATTCAGTATCTCAGAAAATTAGAATATTACTTAAGACCAATACAAAGAAAGGATTTTTAGAAATCTTGGCCAACTGAAAAGTATGAACATGAAAAGTATGAGCATGTACAGCACTCAATACTTAGTTGGGGCTCCTTTTGCCTGAATTACTGCAGCAATGCGGCGTGGCATGGAGTCGATCAGTCTGTGGCACTGCTCAGGTGTTATAAGAGCCCAGGTTGCTCTGATAGTGGCCTTCAGCTCTTCTGCATTGTTGGGTCTGGCATATTGCATCTTCCTCTTGATAATACCCCATAGATTTTCTATGGGATTAAAGTCAGGTGAGTTTGCTGGCCAATTAAGAACAGGGATACCATGGTCCTTAAACCAGGTACTGGTAGCTTTGGCACTGTGTGCAGGTGCCAAGTCCTGTTGGAAAATAAAATCTGCATCTCCATAAAGTTGGTCAGCAGCAGGAAGCATGAAGTGCTCTAAAACTTCCTGGTATACGGCTGCGTTGACCTTGGACCTCAGAAAACACAGTGGACCAACACCAGCAGATGACATGGCACCCCAAACCATCACTGACTGTGGAAACTTTACACTGGACCTCAAGCAACGTGGATTGTGTGCCTCTCCTCTCTTCCTCCAGACTCTGAGACCCTGATTTCCAAAGGAAATGCAAAATTTACTTTCATCAGAGAACATAACTTTGGACCACTCAGCAGCAGTCCAGTCCTTTTTGTCTTTAGCCCAGGCGAGACGCTTCTGACGCTGTCTGTTGTTCAAGAGTGGCTTGACACAAGGAATGCGACAGCTGAAACCCATGTCTTGCATACGTCTGTGCGTAGTGGTTCTTGAAGCACTGACTCCAGCTGCAGTCCACTCTTTGTGAATCTCCCCCACATTTTTGAATGGGTTTTGTTTCACAATCCTCTCCAGGGTGCAGTTATCTCTATTGCTTGTACACTTTTTTCTACCACATCTTTTCCTTCCCTTCGCCTCTCTATTAATGTGCTTGGACACAGAGCTCTGTGAACAGCCAGCCTCTTTTGCAATGACCTTTTGTGTCTTGCCCTCCTTGTGCAAGGTGTCAATGGTCATCTTTTGGACAACTGTCAAGTCAGCAGTCTTCCCCATGATTGTGTAGCCTACAGAACTAGACTGAGAGACCATTTAAAGGCCTTTGCAGGTGTTTTGAGTTAATTAGCTGATTAGAGTGTGGCACCAGGTGTCTTCAATATTGAACCTTTTCACAATATTCTAATTTTCTGAGATACTGAATTTGGGATTTTCCTTAGTTGTCAGTTATAATCATCAAAATTAAAAGAAATAAACATTTGAAATATATCAGTCTGTGTGTAATGAATGAATATAATATACAAGTTTCACTTTTTTAATGGAATTAGTGAAATAAATCAACTTTTTGATGATATTCTAATTATATGACCAGCACCTGTATATGTATTTTTCCCAAACGTCCATTTGTACCCAGGTGTAAATAGCACAGCTATTCTCCAACAGTGCAATGGTGGGTTTGTTCTGACATATATACCATTGCTGTTGTAACTATATACCATAGTTAGAACGGCAAAATAATCAGACTTATCAACTTTTAAAAAGAAAGCAGTAAAAACTTCCCATTTATTTTGTGGTTGACACCAAAGGCTGTGTAAGAAATCAAACTGTACAGTATATTAAATTCATCTGTGTCTACGTAGAAAATAGTCAAATGAAACAGACAGACAGGTTGAGTGATGGTTCTACATCCTCAAAAACCATGAACCAAACCAATCAAGATATGACCAAGAAAAAATTAAAAAGGGTTAAAATTGATGTGTTTATGCTTCTCATATTAAGCAACCTAATATAAAAAAAGCATTAGGGGGTGACAAGTGAATGTGTTTAAGAGTAAGTTACTGGGTAAGTAACTCTTAATAAAAAAGTATTCGTAAAAAAAAAAAAAAAAAAAAAAAAGGATTCCGGAGTGAAACAACTGTCTTTATGAGTGAGTCACAAAATCATTCATACTGAGTTGTTCAAAGACACTGATTCAGAAGTCAGAATTAAAATGTCGTTCTGCTGTACCTTCATTAGAAATATAGTTGCTCAAATATTAACGTCTTGTTTATATATAAGCAATATCACTCGCAATCATTTTATTGGTCTGCACTGCTTGATTGCTCATTTGTTATTGCTTACATGACTATTTCATTTACTGAACTCACCATATACATTTACCATATTACATAGTGTTTTATAATAGAACATGTTTCTTGACAAACTGTAAATATCATCTGGCAGCATTTGTAAACAAGGCTTAAAAACGAAAAAAAAAAAAAAATTCAATCGTTTCTGTTCCAGCGTTCCTTCTGTATTATTAACGTTCCGAAACCGTTTTTTTAGAAAAAATAACGGTTAATAACGTTATTTTTTAACTTTTTTTTTGTTTGCATGTAGCCTACTTAATAATAATAATAATAATAATAATAATAATAATAATAATAATAATAATAATACGTAGGCATTTTATTTATTAAAAAACAAAGAGTATTTGCCGTCTTAGCCAATAGGCCTACAATTTTCTTTTATAACAAGATTCTGTCCAAATGTAAACCTATTAAACGAAAGGAAAAACTATCAACGATTTATAAAGTATTTTTTTCAAGATATTTTAAAATGTTTGGTTAAAAATACCGACGCTATTCCTGAGAGGAAAAAAGATATGTCGCGTATACGTCGCATTTTATTATTACATTCAGAAATAATGTAATTTATCAGTAAATAAAATAAAATGTTTACAAATAACCTAGCCTATATATAATATATAGGCTAATAATGTTTGTAAACATAAATTATGAACAAAACTGCCCTATTTTATTTACCACAAAACCTCTAAAGTTAACAGCCTATCCAGGCTATAGCTACGTCAAGCCAAAACGAATTAAAAAAAAAAAAAATCTTTTTTTTAACGCCATTCCAGCTTCTATTGCTATATTCAAGGCGAGAAACAAGTTTATTTATTAGAAATAAAACTAAATAAGATGCTAAACGAATTAATTTAAAGCCTACCTTTCTCATTCGACACTGTTTCCATTTTCGAGGCGAATGCTAAACTATTAATTATTATGTAAGCTTTGTACTTCACTCGCATTATCGACATCATCCTTCACATAACAGCACAGTCAGGGGGTGGTCACGGGTGGTAAACGGCAGATTGTATTACAGAATTGAATTGAGCAGTGTAACATTTTATATGTTTGGTTGATTGTATTTTATTTTAATTATTTAACAGGCTGCAATATCAAGTAAGCAATGCAATAATTAGTGTGTGCGCGCGTGAGGCGCCGGCGCGACCACTGAATTTTTTTTTCCTTCTAAAGACAGTAAACTGTACTCCATAATTTATGGTTATACAGGTAAAAGCAAGTATATGTTCTACATATCCTGCCATTTTCGCTGGTTTCAAATCGCACAACAAGCTGCATATTAGCCTACTTGACATTCATTTTCACTTAAATGTAGGCCTAATGCTTGACGGTTGGTGTCATATCATTGGAAAAACTAATGCCAGGGCATTGCCATTGTCACTTACCTAACCTATGATGCCTTGACAGCTGAGCCTGAGCGCGTCAGCGCGGGCATTTCACTCACTGTAGAGCCTGAGCGCGGGCATTTCACACACTTTGGATGCGTCAGCGTCACATTTGCATAGGCTGTACTATTTGAATTCGTGATTGGTTGACTGCCAAATGGCCATTTCAAATTAGCATTTCTGTTCAGAACGATTAAATTTGATTTCGTTTCTGTTTCTGGTTACGTTCCGGTCAACATTTTGTTCGTTTCCAGTTTTCGTTTTCATTCCTTGAACCGGTTCAGAGCCCTGTTTGTAAGTAATAAACAACTTTTACTTTGTTTTCTTCATGTGAAGGCTGTGGTACCATTATGCTTGAGGATTTGGACTTCTAATGAAATGTGGCATGTTTGATGTCAGGTAAGTACATCACAGGAAGTGTAAAGTACCTGAACAAGCCCCTACGCATAATGTACTGCATACCCAATCACTGTATTAAAATCAAGACTAAATATAAGCATCTTCAGATCAATAAATACAGTTTGCAGTCATTATTATGCAGCCTGAGAGATGCAGAGATAAAGACAGAGGCGAGACATGAGACAAAGTAAATTGGCCTGTTTAGTGACACAGAGAGTACAACTGTTAACCTCCGTTAAGCCAGCGGACTGTCTAATTTAAATGACCAGGGCTTTGTAATCAGCTTTGCAAACTGGCATGCACCACGAGACGCACAAATGCAGTCACTGAACCCTGATAATCTCCTAAGAGTTTCACACAGCTCACGCCCCCCTCTTTCTTGACTTACAAACATTCACATAGTTTTTAGAAAGGGAAAAAAAAAATGTGAATGAAGTGACTGATTTGTTCCCTGGACATGATCAAAGGGGGTTTCAAGTGAGCAGTCATGTGAAAACGCAGTAACTTACCACAGCTGTGGCCGTGCCCACTCCTAATGACGCCCAACTCATGATCAGGGTCAATACCCCACACACCATGATACTGAAATGGAAAAAAAGAGAGAAAGCGAGGGAATAACAGTGAGATGTGAGGTCAAAAATAAAACTGTAAACTACAGTTAAAAGGTTTGGGGTCAGTAGGATTTGTGAATGCTTTTGAAAGATTCTCACCAAGAAATAATTTTGATTGCTTTAAAAAAAAAAAGTAAGATTGTGATTATGACAATTTAAAATAACTGTTTTCTTTGAATATATTTTAAAGTGTAATTTATTTCTGTGATGCAAAGCTGAATTTTCAGCGTCATTACTCCAGTCTTCAGTGTCACATGATCCTTTAGAAATCACTCGGATATGCGGATTTGCAGTTCTTGTTATTATCAACAGTTGTGCTGCTTAATATTTTTGTTGTACATTTGTTTTATGATTCTTTGATGAAAAGATCAACATTTATTTGAAATAGAAATCATTATAAATGTATTTACTGTCACTTCTGATCAATTTAATAAATTCTTGAGCTGAATTAAAATAAACATCTTCAAAGAGAAAAATGTGTAATCTTTCCAGCAGAATTCTAATATGATACTAATACTACCGATCTATAATACTACTTCTATTAAAACACCATTTATTACAAAAATGTTTTGTGAATGTGTAAATGAATATCAACCAAACTTCCAGTTAGTAAGTAAATCTACTTACTTCAAGTAGCTGCTCTAATTACTTCCTTAATGTGTCTTTGATTGATTCAATTCTCATTCACAATGTATGTTTTGCCCTTACGATAAAAATATGTCTTGTCTCTTTATAGTATTTGTAATCTTTCATGTTATAGTGTTTTTTTATCATTATATTCAGTTCAGACTTTAAACTCACAACTGTTTTAATTAAGAATATTGCAAAAGGATCTGTCGAATGTGTATCTAACAGGAAACGTTTTAGTGATCAACTGCAGATGAGCATAAACTCTACGGTGTGCTATCATGGTAAGGTTCTTGAAGTCACTTAAGCATTCAGAAATCAACCTACAAAAGACTTACTAAGCAAGTAACTTAGTAAGTAGTAAGAAACAAATGAATGAGGATGTAAACGGTGAGAACACGTGAGCATGTGAGCGATCACGTGTGTAAATAGGAATTCAAAAGGAGATGAATGGGGTAAACGGCTCTCTGGTGGCCATGGAAAATGGAGCCGAGGTTTCCTCAAACAGCCTTTCTCATCTGAGGATGGTCTTAAAAGCACCAATAAAGCGGATTGGAAGCACGTAATAATTAGTTAAGGGCGAGCACATGCTCACGCGGGCACAGAGATCAATAAGCATTAGTGGGGTAAGTGGGGATAGATCTAAAGGAGCTTCCAATAAGGCAAATGGAGAGAGAGACAGAGGAAATGCAGGGCTTGCTGGCGACTGGTAACCACAGCACTCGATGCACTCAGAGTCATTCCACAGAGGTCTGTTTATGTCAGAGGCTGCATTATTTTATAGTGCATCCGTTAGGGATTTAAGCTAGCAGTGATAAACAACTTTGCGACACTAACAAACAATTAATAACGAGAAAGGATTATATACATGCTGAAATACAGGTAATATAACACATGTCACATCGTATACACAAACATACAAGTATATATTGCATCTCAATGTTTACATGAAATGGAAATGTGTACAAAAATGGGTCATACTACCCTTCTGCGAAGGGAACACCCAAAGCCAGGAGACTAAACCATACATATTTAGTGTACACTTACACTGCGAGCAGCCATCGAGACTGCTTTGCCAATCCCAAACATGCTAAGAGACAGATGACCAAGTCCAAAATCAGAAGCAGCAGGTATGTTAGCCATCTGAAAGAAAGAAAACCAAGATGAGAGCGGAAAGAAATGTTCATAATGTTTTACATAATGTTTTAGAATTATCTTCAGTGCTTTCCTAAGCAAACATTACTTAAATGTGCTTATTTCCATTTAATTTGAGTAATTAAACTGTGTATCACCTCATTCAATTCCATTTTTTTTAATCAATTGACAGCTCTAATTTTAATATTCATCTTGTGTGATATAAGTGTGTGGGAGCATGCTTTCAGCGTGTATGACTTTAAAAGTGGGTGTTTATGGCACTCACATTATTCTTCCATTGTATATTTCCCATCTATATGATTAATAATTGAACAGACCAAATAGACATAAGAATTTTATGAGCTCCAGCCTAGTATGTGAGAATAGAAAATCTGCCAAACAGCTCACACTGAGAAGGTGTTCCTTCCGGTGATCAGACATACTGTTTGAGATCATAAAAACGGTTTTATGTTGTATGTAACTCATAACATTTCAATAAAAGAATTACAAAATGGCCTAATATGTAAGGCACCGTTTTCTAACTAATGTCAGAGCCAACTAAAGCATTAAAACCACATGTAAAAACAGGTGCTGTGCTGTATTTTCTATTTTTCTATTGGAATGCCTGGCAAACCACAATCCAATCAGTAATCCTACACCATGAGGACTTAAAAATGGCCACATATCTTGAGCCAGAAAAAGAGAGAGAGTGAAAGAGAGAAATACAGTATATGGAGACAAAGGAGTATGAAGAATCAAAGAAGGGAGTCCAAAGGTTGGACGATTAGATTTGCCTATGAGTAATGTAGGAAGAGAGGTTTGACCGCTGCTGCTCAAGTGCGCAGTCCTTCAGCTGTTTGAAACACTAGCTACTTGTCAATACATGCACTGCAAGTTCATAACGCGCAGGTCTACAAATGGAAATGTAATCTTCAAGGAGGACATACAAATCAATTCAACAAGACTAACAGCTCCAAAAGAGCAAAAGTAACCTAGCACACATGGAGATCAAGTAGTAGTACCAGTAAGGGTTAACAAGTAGTCCAGAGCTGACACCTTTAAGGCATCACCTCATTCTCCAACTCAAAACAAGTTGATTTTGTTAGGGGGAGTAGGGCAGCATGTTTGAGCAGTTTGGGGTCACGTGTTTGAGAAGTGGGGCCAGCATTTTAAGATGTAATGGACAAAAATTTAGAAAAGGGGTCAGATGTTTGAGGAGTAATGACAAAAGTTATGGTCATGTATTTGAGTAGGTCAGAAGTAAGAAAAATAGGGTCAAATGTTTGAGGAGTAGGGCCAGAAGACTAAAAATACGGTCACATGTTTGAGGCGTAGAGCCAGATGTAAGAAAAATAGGTTCAAATGTTTGAGGAGTAGGGCCAGAAGACTAAAAATACGGTCACATGTTTGAGGCGTAGAGCCAGATGTAAGAAAAATAGGTTCAAATGTTTGAGGAGCAGGACCAGAGGTCTGAAAAATAGGGTTACATGTTTGAGGAGTAGGCCCAGAAGACTGAAAAGGAGGGTTACATGTTTGAGGAGTAAAGCCAGAAGACTGAAAAGGAGGGTCACGTGTTTGAGGAGTAGAGCCAGAAGACTGAAAAATAGGGTCACGTGTTTGGGGAGTAGGGTCAGAAGACTGAAAAATAGGGTCACATGTAGGGCTGGGCGATTTTTCCGATTTTTTCAATTAATTCGAATTTACTGTTTTGCCTCGATTTTATTAGTTTTTAAATCGAGAAATCGCGATTTTGAATAAAAATGTTAGCAAGCGTTACAATTAGACATGTTGACAATACAGCAATGATAACCGTATTAGGAGAAGAAAATGATCCGACCACATGATCGCGCCTGATTAACCGCTCTCATGTGACATCACTATTCTTAAGCGGCTGTTCATTCAGAAATGCGTTATTGCGTTATAAAAATGAGATGCAGGGAGTGGAATGAGAAAAAAAAAAAGGCAAAGTTATTTAGCCCGAGTTGAGCATTTTTTTTTAACTTGACCGCCGTGTTTTTAGAATGCCGTTTCATGGGTGAGACGCTGCAAAAGACGCAAAAGTGCAACACCTAAACATGTCCGCCAAACATAAAAACAATAGGACAAATAGCGCAATGGAATGCAAAAACCTGTAAACCGGTTTGATATTTCATGTTTGCATGATGGTGACAGGCTGAAAGTTGCTGTTTTTTTCTCTTTTTACAGAGCATTTGCTGTTAATAATAGCCTATTACTGGTGTTATTTATTGCTATTACTTTTTGGCTCAGAAATATTTAGCATTTTCTTATTTTATATTATTTCTAAGTATATAGGAAGTTTGTACAACATTTGTCTTCATATTTCTGCAAAGATATTTAACAAATTGTTTTACATTTACACCATGTTGATCACTTCATGTGTGGTGCACTTGGAATGGAACCTTTTTTAACCAGATTGTTAATAAAGAGAATGTTACTTAAATCATATTGTAGTTAAGTTTTTAAGTTGACTAGTTAAACAGTAAAAAATATCACCCAGCCCTAGTCACATGTTTGGGGAGTAGGGCCAGAAGACTGCAAATAGGGTCACATGTTTGAGGAGTAGAGCCAGAAGTATGAAAAATAGGGTCAAATGTTTGAGGAGCAGGACCAGAGGTCTGAAAAATAGGGTCACATGTTTGAGGAGTAGAGCCAGAAGTCTAAAAAATAGGGTCACATGTTTGAGGAGTAGGGCCAGAAGACTGAAAATAGGGTCACATGTTTGAGGAGTAGAGCCAGAAGACTGAAAAATAGGGTCAAATGTTTGAGGAGTAGAGCCAGAAGACTGAAAAATAGGGTCAAATGTTTGGGGAGTAGGGCCAGAAGACTGAAAAATAGGGTCACATGTTTGAGGAGTAGAGCCAGAAGTATGAAAAATAGGGTCACATGTTTGAGGAGTAGAGCCAGAAGACCGAAAAATAGGGTCAAATGTTTGGGGAGTAGGGCCAGAAGACTGAAAAAGAGGGTCACATGTTTCAGAAGTAAAGCGTTTGAAAAAATATGGTCACACGTTTGAGGAGTAAGGCCAGGCATTTGAGAGAAAAAAAAAAAAAAAAAAAAAAAAAGGGGTCACTTGTTTGAGGAGTTGGACCAGAAGTCTGGAAAAAAAAAAAAAAAAAAAAAAAAAATAATATATATATATATATATATATATATATATATATATATATATATATATATATATATATATATATAGGGCAACATGTTTGAGGAACAAGGCCAGAAGTTTGAAAAATAGGGTCACATGTTTAAGGAGTAAGGAGTTAAAAAAAGGTAAGTCTGAAAAATAGGGTCACATGTTTGAGGAGTAGGGCAAGAAGTCTGAAAAATAAGGTCACATGTTTAAGGAGTAGAGCTACAAGTCTTAAAAATAGGGTCAAATGTTTGAGTAAGGCGTTAAAAAAGGTAAGTCTGAAAAATAGGGTCACATGTTTGAAGCGCAGAGGCATCTGAATCATTCAAACATATTTCTGACCCACATCTACACCAGAAATCTCAAGAGTAAATAGAGCCGTCCTGTCTTTGACCTCTGATGAGACATAGGACATGTTGTTGCAAAACATTTCGGTAAATAAGCCACCCTTACCCCAGCAGCTCAAAACAGCTCACCTATAGTACTCTATGAATGCAGTTTGGTCCGCAATGGCTGCCAAATCCACTTGCATCTTCTTTGTGTCTGGCATGGCTGTCAGCTGCTGGATAATGTTGTCAGCCATCTGCTGCATGAAGCGCAAGGTTTGAGTGTAGTCTCCCCGTGGAGAAAATATCTCATCCAACCGCTCCAGGTGCTCTTTCAGCCCAACCTGCATGCTACCCAATGAGTTTCCCACCTGAGAGAAGAGACAAAGAAAATTGCTGATCGCTATTAGCAGACTAATGGTGCCGCGCTGGCGCAGAGATGAATGGCCATTTCCAAATAATTATCTACGGGAGCGGGAGGCATGCACGGGTGATCATGGGATTGCCAAAGAAGCAAAGTTGCAAGAGTGACAAAAAGTTGAGCAAGGTTGTATATTTGTTTAATTATTATAGATATTTTAATGATTGTTGGGGTCCAAACATACTGATGATGATGAAAATGATTTTCATTGCATTTCTCAAAATATCTTTTTGTTCAGCAGAAAAAAAAAAACATCCCCTTAAATTGATACTCTATGTATACTTTGTGCATTTACAGTGAACATTTTTTATAAACTATAATCATGCAAATGCAATGATGTTATTGATCGTTTACTGACAACATTTGCAAATGTCATGTCCCCCAAGTCCCCCAATCTCACTGGCAGGTATTGAGCTGGTTTCTCCCAAGCCAGTGGATATGTAGGCTAAACATTTTTAAAAGATGAGTTTGGGACAAAGTGAGGGGTCTTATCCCCTTATTTTGAGGAAAGAGAATTGAGAATAAGGCTAGATGGGACAGAAAGAAGCTAGTTTAGAAGTAACACAGTACAAGACCACAAAAAGCAGGTAAAATGGAAATATTTATGGAAATTTTATGAATTGGTGTGGCCACATTAGCAAAATGTAGCCTGCAAAAAGGTCCAAATGTAGGGATGTATAATGCACAGCTCACACAGAAGTCACATTCAATCCAATCTAGTCATCACATCAAATTTGTGAGACTTGAATCGTTGCGAAATCTGTGTGGGGAAATATTTGCTCACATGGAATTTCTGAGCCTATTGACTGGATTTCACCTGCGAAAATTCACTAAACAAAGGTAACGAAGACACCTTTAGACAGTAAGAGGGTTATAAAACAATATTTTCATGTTTTGTTTTTATGTTTGTCATTATGTTGTGACTAATTAATGGGGCTGCCCCAACTAAAGATTTTCCTAGACTATTAGTCATTCATTTAAGCCATTAGTCGACTAATCGCACATTTGTATTTAATTACTTAAATATATACTGAGGAGAATACTAAACCATGATGAGCGTTTAATATATATAGGCATAATATAGCCTATTCCATGCTTAAGAGCACACATAAAGCTTGCCGCAATTCACTGGTAAAAGTAATGATTATGAATGTGTCGGGAAAAAAAAAAAAGAGACAATGATTTATTAATAAACTAGCGTTGAGTCAGTGTTGGCTACAAAGATGAAGTTGACAATGCTGCCTCGCCATCTCCGCAGTATAGTGAACGCGCCTATAGAGAGAAATGCAACTTTCATACGGATTACATAAGCAGAGAGCATTTGTTTTATATTTGAATTGGTTTGTTTAAAAGACATTTCAAGCTTTCTATAGATACTGTATATTTCTCATATCTGTGAGTCAAGTAGCCTATACGTTGAGTTTGGTTCTTTTTTTGTGACGCACTCCAGTTCACAGAGATCGAGATGACAGAAAGTGTATCCTGGTTGTTTTCTTTATTTTACAAAAGTACAACGTTTTCTTGATTGTGAGTTTACACAAACAAAAGTAGACCACTTTACAGTTACGAATGATGTATTACTCGTATCTGTATGACCAAAAATGTTGGAATATATTACGTTGTTTCCACTGTTGTCAGGAAAAAATGCAAGTCATCGCGCCGGCGCCTCCATATCTTTCAGTAAAGGTGCTATACTTTAGCTTCCACACCTTGCTCAAACACTTGGATATGCGCCTACTAATAGTGCACATTTATCTAGATTAAAGTTAGAGTGTACAGCCATGTAAAGCTGCTACTAATATGTTTCAAATGATAAATCATATTTGAGGGCAATGGATGATAGATGAACATTTTGATTTCCTGCCTGACATACTGTAATCACCACGTTAATGATCTGTCCCTCACGGACTGCATGACTTAGGCACAAGCTTCTTCTTTTTCTGTGACTAACCGACTAATAAAATTTGGTTGACTAAGCCTCTTCTAGTCTACTAACGATTAGTTATCTATTAGGGGGAAGCCCTACTTATAAATGGACATGAAATGGACAAGATTAAACGGATAATTTACCCAAAAATGAAAATTATCCCATGATTTACTCACTCTCAAGCCATCCTAGGTGCATATGACTATCTTCTTTCAAATGAACAAAATCGGTGACATATTTTAGTCCTCCAAGGTTTATAATGGTTGTGAATGGGTGGCCAAATTTTGAAGACAAAAAAAAAAGCATCCATCCATAAAAAAATGAATCCATATGACTCCAGGGGGTTTATAAAGGCCTTCTGAAGTAAATCGATACATTTGTGTAAGACAAATATCCTTATTTAAAACTTTCTAAAGTAAAATAACGAGCTTCTGGCGCAACAGCCATACGCATTCGACATACGTCCAAAAAGAGGTAACTTCCGCGCCGTAGTACACAATGACATGATGTACTATGCATTATAGCGTAGGACATAGCTTAGTACGTCATGGCATAGTGTAGAATGTCATGTCACTGAAGATCGAGAAGTTAACGCTTTTTGGACGTACGTCGAATGCGTATGGCTAAGAATATTTTTAAATATATCAGAGATTGTGTTCGTCTGAAAGAAGATAGAGTATACACCTAGGACGGCTTGAGGTTGAGTAAATCATGGGATAATTTTCATTTTTGGGTGAACTATCCCTTTAAATGAGAGTACTTGCTAAACTTTCATTGGATAACATTTACATTAAAAGCACAAAATAGTTATAAACTATGATATATGGCAGGAAGTAAATTGATGTTTTTGGCTGACCATCCATTGTTAACGTTAAGGTGGTTTTCTCATGTGGTAGGCTCAAAACGTGTCCAGAAAGTAACAAACAAGTTTGAAGTCAGCTTCTTCAGTCCCCAATCATTGTTTCTGACAGATTCAGGTGCTGGAGGAGAATCAATTATGCTTTCAGAAGGATTTTGTCAGATAACCTTGATATATTACTGCTATTCAACTGCCTAGGTGCAGAGTAATGACCATGAAATATTCTGCATTTATTGCTTTGAACAATACAGCCTTTGTTGTTGGCCTGAATCAACGTTAGAGACCCATCCATGTATTGGCCTCTAAAAAACTGAATGGTGCACAACCCTGAGGGAAAAAAGCAGTAATTTTTTTCAGTTCAACCTTTAAAGGAGACTGCTGTGACATTATTAGTATTAGCTACCACTTTGCTACTCATCACACTATTATTGTCAACTTTTTCAGGTCCTAAAACCTGATCAATTTATAGGTCAGACATCTTATTCAACCATCTTATTCAAGCTACAATAGACTGGATTAATAGCACTGTCTGTATCCAATTAAAAAAAAAAAAAAAAAACACATAAAAAAATGTTTTAAGTCTTTTCTTAGACGTGAAATCATTAATATACTGTAGTTGATCAGTACATCAGTGAGTGTTTGAAACTAGTGTTCTTTCCATCTTTTTAAAGGCCACCATGTGGCATTTCTGGTAAATCTTATTCTTGGCAATAATTGCTCATTCTGCTTTCATTTCAGTAAATTGCAATATGTAGCTCTTTTGAATAATAGCTCTATAACTCAATTTCGAGATGGTGGAAGTGTAATTAAGATTCATAGAGATTAAGATTCATAAAAGCAACATTCACAGAGTCACTGCCCTAGTGGAAGGTGTGGACATAGCATGAAATAAAGTTAGAAGCATGCAAAATGGCAAATCGCTACACCCATTTACTCACAGTTGCAACAGCTATTTTCTGGCACGCAACCACTGGCAGGAGGCGTTTAAAAAGCTTGGCAGGTCTGAAAACTCCCTCCTCACTCTCCCAATCACTTCAACATTCATGAATTCAGTTGTGCAATCAAGCTTGGCCTTCAGACTGGTCCTCTTTGCCTTTCAATTATTAAATTTGACTTTCACTAAAGCTGAAATTGGATTTATGCGGTTTTAGTGAAGCCAACGGCTGTTTGTTGTTCTCACATTCTGAATGTTGTTTTGGTTGCAGCAAACAGTGAAAAGTCTGTTCTAGACAGCTCATTTAGATATGATCACCCAACCGTGAAGCAATGCATTATGGGCCAGTGAGCCAAAGATACACTGGCAGAGAGCGAGAGTGATGGCGGGAAGCTCTCGGAGGCAGAGTATTAGAAGAACAGAGGTTGTCACCACAGGTAATGAACATCAGGGCTGTGTGAGGAGAAATTTTCTGCCAGCCAGCCAGCCAAATGCTCTGTTTACCCGACTCAACCTGCCATATGTTGAATTACATGGCCCTCACATCTAAGACTACTGCTGGAAACACTGTTTGTGGGTTGTTTTAAATAGAACATAGCTGTGAATTACAAAGAACTGCCCAGTGCATTTTCGGCAGAGATAACACAGTGACATTTTTAATGAGAACGGAAAGAACTTGTAAACCTAGTCTAAAACCTAGTCTAGTTAGTGGGACCATTTTGGATCATGCAGTCAATATCACGTGACAGGATGTGACATCATTCAGAAACCTGCAAAGGACCACATGGTCATGAAGTAAAGTAACTAACTCTCTCTTAACTATTTGAAAAAGTCATGTTTTCACTTGCTCATGTGCATGTCCCGAAACATCAGGTCATTCGGTACAACCGCTATAAAACATGGAAAATGTTGTAATATTTTAAAAACTTGTACTAAATATAAAATGTTTGATTGTCCTTCTGCTAGATAGCTAGATATCAGCCTGTTAGCATTGTTTGAAAATATCGTCATTCGGTATAACTAAAAGTGTCGTTCGGTTTTACTTTTTTGGTGACAAATTTTGACCTAAGCAGCGTTAATTAATTATATATATATATATATATATATATATATATATAAAAAAAAAACAATCGCATTGTTAACACTCAATAAAACTTCAAAATTAATTATATATCCATTATGTTTTTTTTACACTTTTAAAAACCTTATTTGTCAATGACCCTTATACAAAATTGAAAGCATATCAACATGTAAGTCGTGAAACAAGGAAAGAATGTGTATTAATTGCTTTAAATGTAATGGCCAAAATTAAAAAGTGCATTGAAATCACATTGATGCTCACACTGGCTATGTTTCCATCAACCTATTTTTATGCGCATTTGGGATATTGGAATAAAGAAATGGGATATTGGGATAAAGAAACGCTGGATGGAAATGACAAACTAAACAAATTCTAAACATAAATTCTCAAATGAGATGGATCATTTCTTTTTAACCCGATAAGAAAACATGCGCACAAACTACCATGAAACACACATTTACCGAATAAATCCTTGAAGCGCAACAACAAAATCACGTGACTGCCTCAACAATGGATGTTATTGGATAACTGGTGGATCAGTTTTATTTCAAAAGCTTCTCAAATTTTGGTTTGGTCGTTCTGAAATGACTAAGCCAAAGTCTGTCATCACAATGATTTGCTTTAATTCCCTCCCAGAAGCATCTGAAGGAATGATGGAGGAAAAATTTACATCCCAATTATTCCCCAATTACAGCATCTTCCATTTTTTTTTTTTTTTTCCCCCAGGAAGTGACAATTTTGTTCTCTTGAACACATGAGATGGAAATGGTGCTTTAATTGCAAATGTTTTAAGTGATATTTCAATTTTCAATTCTAAGGCAGTTTGCTGTTAAAATAATGAAATAAAATAAATACAAAATAAAATAAATGGATTTGAGAAGTGGTCATTCAGTGGTGGGTGTCCTCAATCACTCTGTGATCAGCAGGACACTCACAAACATTCCCGGCACACCCGTGGACAAGTATCCATGAGTGGATATACAGATAGATTTTTAATCCCCTTTAATGCAGATGAAAAGATAATCCTACATGGATGAATACACACACCAGATGGATGTGTTTGCATCTGGAGAGATTTCTAGAGTCTACAACTCAAACTCCTCAAAAACTTGAAGTTAAAATAGGGACAGACACGTTATGACTACAGCTCTGTGGCAGAAGTGAAGTCCGCTGCATGTATGTGTTTCTGTGTGTGTGTGCCACTCATGATACAGTCATATTCTAGCTCTAGCAGCAATGAAAAGCCCCTGAGGCTCCGGCTCTTAGTTTTTCAGCATGCAGCAGGAAAAATTCAGATTTCATTTTAATCACAATGTTCCTTAGGCTATTCCAATGAAATGACACAACATGATGAGTGACAGGTGAAGGGAGTGAAACTCTTACCAGACTGCCAATGCCACCCAGTGTGTGATTGGCATTATAAATTGAGTAAGTCAACTGGTAAACTCCATCGTTGGTTTCGCTGTTTCCATAGAAACCCACGCCCACCGCTGAACTGTGAGAAAAACAAATCAAGGCAAAACAACAGTTTGTGTTACAAATACAGTTTCATTTCAAACAGTTTGTTGAAGATTTAAGACATTTAAAGGTTAAGCGTATACTTTTTTACCACTATAAACGGGTCAGATGAGGAATCAAATTGTCATTGATCTTATGAGATAAAAGATTTTGTTGCAGCTTCCTCAAAGCATCCCGCACAGTTCAAAAAGCCATTTTATTTGAACTAAACTACAAAAACAGCTTGTTCCGACGGTACACAACTTACTAGCACCATAGATATGTCAGGGAGACTTTTTTGGCGTTTGCACACTTGATGAAACAAGATAGATGCTATCATTCCTAAACACCAGAAGAACTAACGATAAGAGTAAAATGTAGTAAAATCTCACAGACTGATTTAGTAAAAGTTGTTAATTCTGCTTATTTTCATGACAATAAAGCACATTTATTCTCATTTTCTCATTTCAATTATTCTCAATAGTAATTCTATAATTTTCCTCAATATCATAGTAAAAAAATTCTGTATACAAATATATATATATATATATATATAAAATATACACACACACACATACACATACATATAGACACATACAAATGGGACTTTATACATTATGGTAAATTCATTTTCTTAAAGGAACACTCCACTTTTTTTGAAAATAGGCTCATTTTCCAACTCCCCTAGAGTTAAACAGTTGAGTTTTACCGTTTTCGAATCCATTCAGCTGATCTCCGGGTCTGGCGGTACCACTTTTAGCATAGCTTAGCATAGTTCATTGAATCTGATTAGACCGTTAGCATCTTGCTCAAAAATGACCAAAGAGTTTCGATATTTTTAGAAAATTCCTAGAAAATCGCAACTTTTCATTTTCCGTCGGTCTTAGTACATGATGTAACTACAGAAGAGTCAAGTTTTAAATGGGAAAAATATGCTAACGGTCTAATCAGATTCAACGAACTATGCTAAGCTATGCTAAAAGTGGTACCGCCAGACCCGGAGATCGGCTGAATGGATTCGAAAACGGTAAAACTCAACTTCCTTTAAGGACAAAGACACACTACCATACAAATGTGTGAGGTCGATACATCTTATGTTCACCAAAGGCTGCATTTATTTGATCAAAAATACAGTGATAATGTGAATATTGTTAAACATTATTAGAATTTAAAGTAACAACGTTCTGAATTAATATATTTTAAAATGTAATTTATTCTTGTGATGGTAAAGCTGATTTTTCAGCATCATTACTGCAGTCTTCAGTGTCACATGATCCTTCAGAAATCATTCTGATATGATGATTTGATGCTCAAGAAACATTTATTAATATTATTTCTAACAATGTTGAAAACAGTTGCTTCATGTATTTGTAGACACTGTGATTATTTGATGAGTAGAAAGTTTAAAAGAACAGCATTTATTTGAATAGATTCTTTAACATTATAATGTCTTTACTGTCACTTTTGATCACATCCTTGCTAAATAAAAATACTAATTTCCTTCAATTAAAAAAAAAAGGTTTTGAGAGATTCACACCCAGGGTAGTCTTGTTACTTATGTATCGAAACGCCCTTGTTTCTTATTTTAGCACAAACCAAAGTCTCCAAACACACCGGACTCCAGCTGATACCGCAATAAACAGTGCGCTCACCAGTGCGCTCACCAGTACCAGTTTGACTAAAAAATTCATCATTTTGACTCAATTGGTCTCAAGGTAGCTTCTAATGTGAAATCTAAAGTAATATTTCAAAGAAACCTCCAGAACTGTGGTCTACCTGATTAGACTGCTGTGCTGCGTCTTAACAGGCCAGCAGCCAGTCTGCTCTCTTCTCCAGACAGCATCAGATCAGCTTCATTAAGCAACCTCATCAGTACCATGTGTGCAGACTGTCAAGAATTAGCGCCGCTCAGCCCATCTCAGCAAGGGATCTAAACCCCCCCAATCCGTATGTTAGAGCCGCTATGTGAGACACAGTCCACTCCAGACGTGATATTTCTTCTCATTTTCTTTGATGGCTTCAGCAGAGAGGATATTTTTCAGACTGACAAATGCAAAAACAGTGTATTGGCTGTGGATCACAGCAGACTGTTACATTGGCATGAATTATAGGAGGTTTCAGCTTTTCTTATTGAAAATTTTGCTGTTATTGTTGCTATCTATCCATCCATCTATCTATCCCATCCTGTCCATGCATTCATCCACCCGTTCAACCATCCATCCATTCATACATTCACCCATCTATCCATCTATCTATCTATCTATCGTCCATCCTTCCATCTACCTGTCCATCCAACCATCCATTCATTCATTCACTTATCTGTCCATCCGTCCATCCACCTGTTCATCCAGTAATCCACCCGCCCCTCCATCCATCCATCCATCCATCCATCCATCCAGCCACCCATCTATCCATCTATCCATTCACCCATCCGTCTATCCATCCACCCATCCATCCATCCATCCATCAATCTGCCCATCCGTCGGTCCATCTATCTATCTATCGTCCATCCTTCCATCTACCTGTCCATCCAACCGTCCATTCATTCATTCACTTATATGTCCATCCGTCCATCCACCCGTTCATCCATTCATCCACCAGTTTATCCATCCATCCATCTGTCTCCATCCATCCATCCATCCGTTCACCTGTCCATCCATTCATCCACCTGTCCATCAGTCCATCCATCCGCCTGTCCATCAGTCCGTCCATCCATCCGTCCATCCACCTGTCCATCTGTCCATTAATCCATTCACCCATGCGTCCATCCATCCATCCATCTACCGTCCATCTGTCCATTCAGCCATTCACCCATCCATCCATCTGTCCATTCATCCATCCACCTACCTGTCCGTCCATCCATCTGCCCATCCATCCGTCCATTCATCCATCCATCCACCCACCCGTCCATCCATCCATCCATCCATCCATCCATCCACCCACCCGTCCATCCATCCATCCATCCACCCATACGTCTGTCTGTCCATCCGCTCATCCATCAATCGGTCCATCTATCTATCAATCTATCACCCAAAACTCCCCAGAAATGCATAACATCACCATAGTAACCAGCTCTAGCAGCACCCTAGGAAACAGGCAAAATGCACGAAAAAGTATTTTAACCACATAAGGCATATCAGCTCATAGTCCTTTTCCAAACCCGTCCCCCTCTCTCTTTCTGTAAGCCCTCAACAATGTCCTATCTCAATAGCAGGCAAAAATGCCAAAAAGACATCTTAAAAAACACACACACACACATACAGAAGGCATATAACCTTATAACTTTTCTGTTGTAGTTAAATATACAGGTGCTGGTCATATAATTAGAATATCATCAAAAAGTTGATTTATTTCACTAATTCCATTCAAAAAGTGAAACTTGTATATTATATTCATTCATTACACACAGACTGATATATTTCAAATGTTTATTTCATGTAATTTTGATGATTATAACTGACAACTAAGGAAAATCCCAAATTCAGTATCTCAGAAAATTAGAATATTGTGAAAATGTTCAATATTGAAGACACCCGGTGCCACACTCTAATCAGCTAATTAACTCAAAACACCTGCAAAGGCCTTTAAATGGTCTCTCAGTCTAGTTCTGTAGGCTACACAATCATGGGGAAGACTGCTGACTTGACAGTTGTCCAAAAGACGACCATTGACACCTTGCACAAGGAGGGCAAGACACAAAAGGCAAAAGAGGCTGGCTGTTCAAAGAGCTCTGTGTCCAAGCACATTAATAGAGAGGCAAAGGGAAGGAAAAGATGTGGTAGAAAAAAAAGTGTACAAGCAATAGGGATAACAGCACCCTGGAGAGGATTGTGAAACAAAACCCATTCAAAAATGTGGGGGAGATTCACAAAGAGTGGACTGCAGCTGGAGTCAGTGCTTCAAGAACCACTACGCACAGACGTATGCAAGACATGGGTTTCAGCTGTCGCATTCCTTGTGTCAAGCCACTCTTGAACAACAGACAGCGTCAGAAGCGTCTCGCCTGGGCTAAAGACAAAAAGGACTGGACTGCTGCTGAGTGGTCCAAAGTTATGTTCTCTGATGAAAGTAAATTTTGCATTTCCTTTGGAAATCAGGGTCCCAGAGTCTAGAGGAAGAGAGGAGAGGCACACAATCCACGTTGCTTGAGGTCCAGTGTGAAGTTTCCACAGTCAGTGATGGTTTGGGGTGCCATGTCATCTGCTGGTGTTGGTCCACTGTGTTTTCTGAGGTCCAAGGTCAACGCAGCCGTATACCAGGAAGTTTTAGAGCACTTCATGCTTCCTGCTGCTGACCAACTTTATGGAGATGCAGATTTCATTTTCCAACAGGACTTGGCACCTGCACACAGTGCCAAAGATACCAGTACCTGGTTTAAGGACCATGGTATCCCTGTTCTTAATTGGCCAGCAAACTCGCCTGACCTTAACCCCATAGAAAATCTATGGGGTATTGTGAAGAGGAAGATGCGATATGCCAGACCCAACAATGCAGAAGAGCTGAAGGCCACTATCAGAGCAACTTGGGCTCTTATAACACCTGAGCAGTGCCACAGACTGATCGACTCCATGCCACGCCGCATTGCTGCAGTAATTCAGGCAAAAGGAGCCCCAACTAAGTATTGAGTGCTGTACATGCTCATACTTTTCATGTTCATACTTTTCAGTTGGCCAAGATTTCTAAAAATCCTTTCTTTGTATTGGTTTTAAGTAATATTCTGATTTTCTGAGATACTGAATTTGGGATTTTCCTTAGTTGTCAGTTATAATCATCAAAATTAAAAGAAATAAACATTTGAAATATATCAGTCTGTGTGTAATGAATGAATATAATATACAAGTTTCACTTTTTGAATGGAATTATTGAAATAAATCAACTTTTTGATGATATTCTAATTATATGATCAGCACCTGTATATAAAACACACACACACACACACAGAGAGAGAGAGAGAGACAGAAGCAGAGAAGGATTAGAAAACCTAAATTACAGCTAAATAAGACAAAATGTTCAGTAGACAATATATTTATTTTTCACTTTTTATTATTTTTTTTATTTATTTATTTATTTGGCATACCCATGCAGATTGAACGTGCTCTTCAGAAAAAAATAACTTTTTATTTTATAACCAATAACTAGCCCAAGAACGAATCTGCTGACCTTTTTAGCACACATCCTGTGCTTATTTTAAGGAGAAAAAAAAAAAAAGAATTTCTATGCAATCACTAATTTGGTATTCATGGCATGATTTAATAATCTTTGTTTTTTACCTCTAGTATTTTCCCCTTGTCCATGCCATCATTGCCATTACTGAGTGACTCAAACTTAAAAGTGGGACAAAACAAACTGGGTCGCCAAAGGACACTGTTACCCACAGATTCGGTTTCAGCTGAAAAGCATGAATTTGAATGCTGTGCATAATTAAAATAAAGGCTCTACCACATATTGAAATGATGTACAAAATTCTTCAAATTGTTGTTGTGTTTATCTGTCCAGCTCTATTTAAAACATATATTATGAGTACACGCCATTTAATTTGTAGCATATTTCACTTTTTTAAAAAGAAAATTTCCTCAAAGCATCTCATGGGCCAGACTGGAGTTTTTTGTCTTTGACACCCCTTTTTTAACAAACACACATTACCTTGTTCAACCACAAACACCCACATGAACACACACTCTCAAGACTACACTATTTGTTGTCAGATATCACACACTTCTGAACAAAAACCAGTCTAAAAACACATTCAATGCAAGAAACCCACTGAAGGACAGTGGAGACTGAGCAGATGGCATACACTGTCCTGCTATAATAACTCCTCAACAGGATGTGTGTGTGTGCTGGTGTGGAGGCAGGTGGTCTGAGTGAGAATCCTGTCTCTGATTTCCCCTAAGCATGATGGATTCCAGGCTCTTTCCTTATATCATTACTACAACTCCCTCAGGCCAGCAGCATTTCTGCTCCCATTAGCGGGTGAGTGTGCTAGCCTGGCTTTCACCCTCGGCATCCAGCAAGCTGCTGAAATCACTGCTCATCTGGTTACATCTCACCTACATTCCCTCCATTTATTGAAGTGCCAAAAGCAAATACAGTGCAAATTTGAAATAAATGACTGGACACAGTGAACGATTAAACATGTGAAAGTGCAAAGATTTAAATAGTTCTTAAAGAAGTGGATCATACAAACACTGCCTGTGGGGTTTTTAACATGTTCATATTAAAGGGATAGCTCACCCTAAAATGAAATTTAAGTCATCATTTACCCAAAATGCTGTTGTTCTAACACTGTATCCCATTCATTCTTTTTCAAACCACAAAAGGAGAAATTACAAAAATGTCCAGCTTGAACTCATCCATATAATTGCGTGAAAAAAAGTGACCAGCATCAGGCTTTAAATTAAAAAGATGCAAAAGTATCACAGAATGGTCTGATGTCATTCTAAGTTTTCTGGGAGGATACGATAGGGTTTGGTGAAAAACTGAAATTTTATGTATTGCGTAAAGGAAAAACTTACCTTGGCCATTGGTCTTCTGTGCATGGCTGCACATTTGTAAGACTCTATTAGCGCCGCAGTCCACTCCAAAGTTGTGAGAAATCAAAATAATAAAAACATGACATGAAATACAATACCTAGAACCAATGTTCAAATCAGATAAGAAAGTACATGTATTGCATTTCATGTCACGTTTTTCTTAGTCATGATTTCTCACAACTTGTGTGCTTTGTCTGGGCAAGACAGAGTGAACTGCAGTGCTAATGGAGTCTCGAAAACGCGCACGTCGCATAGCCGTGCACAGAAGACCAATGGCCAAGGTCTGGATTTTTGTTAAATAATACATTGAATTTTGGTTTGTTTTCACCAAACCCTATCGTATACCCCCAGAACACTTGGAATATATGACACATGTAAGATCGAACCATTCTGTGATAGTTTTGCGTCTTTGTTTTTGGGCACAATAAATATTCTCGTCACTTCATAACATTAAGGTTAATCCACTGTAGTCACATGGACTATTTTAATAGTCTATATAAATGTCTTTGTTCTGCTGAACACAAAGGAAGATATTGGAAGAATGTCAGTACATCTCAACAGATCTCATCCCCGTTGACTTCCATAGTATTTATTTTCCCCACTATGGTAACCAATGGGGAATGAGATCTGTTTGGTTATTGACATACTTCCAAATATTTTCCTTTGTGTTCAGCAGAACAAAGACATTTATATAGGTTTGGAACAACTTGAGGGGGAGTAAATGATGACAGAATTTTCATTTTTGGGTGAACTATCCCTTTAACATCAACTAAGAATAATAAATACTGTAGAAGTGTTGTTCATGTTAGCTAATATAGTTAACTAATGTTGACAAATGAAACCTTATTGTAAAGTGTTACCACAAACTGTTGTAGTATAGACAGATCTGCATAGAGATTCTTCAAATCTTCTCCTTTTGTCTTCAATAGAATAAATAACATTGAGGACTGATTGGTGATCCTCTTCTAAGCCACTGGAGGACTTATCCAATGCTTCAATAAACACTTGCATGCTCCCGCTGAGCACTGATAGAGCGATGCGGGATAAAGTGCCATTTAAATGCCTAATATGTCCAAATGTGCAAATGAGAGACACACTATCTCAAAAACTGTCAGCATCAGATGCTGTTCTGAAGCTGGATAAGAATTAGAAGGTCAGTTCCTGCTGAAATGACCCACTGCGGCTGAATCTTAACCCATCAGCCATCTCTGCAGGGCTTTAATGGGGTCAGCGCTGTCATTAGAGCTTAGAGCATGGCTAACTGAAAAGAACGCTTGTTTATGATTAGCAAAAATTGAGATAAACTGGAAAACTGTGGAGTATGGGGTGAACAGGGCTAATGTTATTCTGTAAATGTGAAGGAAACGTGGTGTGGGATTAAAAATTTAAGAATCTGTTTAAGATCTGCAGATCCTACATCCTGACATAACATTATATGAAAAACTAAGGTGTCGGGGGTAATTCCCTGTATTGTCTTTAGATGATTTTGTTCTAAGGCTGTGTGTAAGGTCAACACCTTTAAAGACTGACCACTGAATGCCTATAAAATACAATGTTCAGCTCCCTTAGTCAGACTTGATGACTGCAGCGACCAACAGCATGTTCTCAATAAAGAATTCTGCTGAAGATACTTCCAAGTCTCCTGGTCTTCGCTTCTGAGTTTCCTACAGTGGCTAAAGGGGAGAACTGGCTTCTGATATACATGGCAATGGTGTTTACGACCTACATCCAAGTGTTTTATAAGGAACGGAAACACTGACAACGAAAACTATTCCCGTTCTTTTTTACTTTTTAAAATTAAAAATGGTAATATAATGGAATTAAAGAGCGACTTAGAGCTGATGGGATAATCCAATAAGGACCACCCGACAAAAACATAAATGAGATAAACAGTCACATTATTGAGTTAAGGTCTTAGTATAATAGTGTCTTAGCTTAAGAACATGATCTGCTGCAGTACACCACCTCTTGTTTTTAATATATTTGCACTACAGTGACCTCACGCAGGGTCACAGCCACTATATACATTTAGAAATGTATGTTTCCAAATTTTAGATAAGTGGTCAACTGGTATGGGGTTTTCAAAGATTTATTTAAGGACAAAAACTGAAAAATGAAAATGACCAAAGAAAAACCACAAGCACAAGTCATGTTTATCTGTGCTAGAAAGGAAACAGTAGGAGGAAGGTGATGTCATATAGTAAGTGGAGGAAATGAGAAAACTGAGCTTGCAACTTGATGCCTCCACTAAACCCTTACTCAGACTCTAATTATATACCATAAGAAGGTTATTACTGAATTAGGGGCCAGTCACAGAACATGCTTTTGAGATTTTAAAAACACATTTTTAAAAAGTTTAAAGATCTCCTTTAACATCAGTGCTCAGTGTTTTTAGAACACTGTCGCGGTGTCCGAATATGCCTACTTCCATACTATATAATAGATGAAAAACAGTATGTGAGCCTAGTATGTCCGAATTCACAGTATTCAAAAAACAGTAGGTGAAAAGTACCCGGATGACCTACAACTTTCACCAAGATTCTAGGGCTGGGACAATATATCGATGCATTGCGACTCGTGGGTTGTTTCTGATATTTTCCAAATGCATCGCATATCGTTAATCGTTTTTGAGCTTAGTTTTGAACAGCAGATTAGGGCTGTCACGGTTAAGGAATAGTGAGATATGCGGTATTACCGATCCAGACTCATTTCTTGATTTGCGATGCATAGATATATTGTCCCAGCCCTATGAGATTCTGAAGTGTGCATCTGATGGACACTACTATCTCAGGAGGCCACAGGAAAGGCGTCGTGAATGGCAGTGAAGCGACGCAACTGATGCTGGTAGGTCACATGACAATAGTCCGAACTTTATTTATACTACACACACATTCATACTATTTAAACTATTTAAAACACTTTTTTAACGGTCACGAAGTAAGTTTCAAACCAAATGTAGTACATACTATACAGTATGTGATGACGCAATAAATTTTTCACTGGAAAAGCTACCCTAATACATAATCCTGGGCTGAGATTCATCAATCAGAGAAGTTGTTGTTACCATGATAATGTAAATTGTGGCAAAGAAGCTAATCAGCCAACTTCCATGATACAATGCAAATGACATTTTGAGTAAGTCTCCCCAACACTCTCAAAATCATCTGGATTCACAAAACTCCAATATGGATTTTATATAGGTCTTTAAAAGAGCCAATTATGAATAATAGACTGTGTTAGAATACATGTACACAAGTGAAGGGTTAAGTCAGACTTTATGCTAAGTAGCATCACGCAGCAGCACTTAACATGACAACAGGCCCTGTGTCTAGATCTGGAATGTTAACTTAATCAGGACTTAAACTTTCATGACTGTCACAAGTTTAAGCTGAACCCTCTGCCAATTCAATTTATCACTTTAGCAAAAGCATTTGTTCTCTTTTATTGACATAATGAAAAGCAAACAGTGTTAGCAGTGTGCTAACTCTTCGATGCTCTAGAGGTTTAAGCCTCTGGGAAGATCGATTCATAGGTTCTTCTGAGGGTATGAACTGAGCTTTAAGATATCATTCGTGCACATACCAACTGTCCCGACTTCTTACCAGACGTGTATCCCACTTTCTGGATCCTGAAACTGGTCCATAACTTACTGTAAAAGTGATCTCCAGCAGACTTTGTGCATAAGAGACCCTGACGTGTTTTCATTCTAATGACATGCACCGGACATAATGAATCCTGTGACACGTGTGTGCTGGTTAGCAGAGAATGAATTTACGCAACATATCCGGCTCAAAGAGAGCAGAGGTGAAGGAGGATTAATTCTCACAAAATTAGAATTGAGTTTCCATCTTAATTCCTACCAATCGGAGCTGAAAGCAGCGGTTCATGCTCTGATTTGCTCCGCCGTTCGGGAGAACAAGAAACTGTGTGTGAGGTCAAAGCACACAAGCTTAAATACTAAAAATATCTCTTCCACAGCTAACATCTCACCCATTAACCTGTCGCATAACAAATCCAATCTAAACGCACCCTTATCCATGGTAAAATACTGCTGATATCCTAAATGAAATGCCACAGGTTAACCCTTAAATGCATAACTCGGGTCTTTAGTAACCCGGGACATCATTCAGTACCCTCCCATCAGCCTTCTTTGTATTCCTTAATCTATTCATTGTAAACAATAAAACAAGAAAAAAATACAATTATAAAAGAATGTCTGTTTTCTAATTATTATTATTATTATTATTATTATTATTATTATTTTTGTAAAAAGTGTATAAACCTGAGATTTTATTACAATTCAAAAATACTATTTATTACAATTCTGAAATATTATTACAATTCAAAGCAACTAGGGCTGGCAACTAGGGCTTCGATTCGATTATGATTTCGATTCGATATAGATTATTTTGGATGTAGTATATCAGTTACAGTACATGGCAAATTTTCTAGAGGAAAAAAATCTCTCAACTAATGCTGTAAACTACACATGGGAGTCAGTTGGTACTACTTTACTATAATATTGAAGGTTAAAATTAACTTATTTATATTCAAACACTTAAATTACACTCAATTATGTTTTTTTTATAATAAATAAAGTTTAGAATTACACAATCATATTTCTACTCCAATTCGTTTTTTTTTTTTTTTTTTTTTTTTAATATAAACATTTAAATCGTGGCTGTCATAACTGATTTATTCAAACATGCATTAAATATTGAAGAACATTATAATGAATATTTAACGGTGCATAGCTATATTTATCATAATGCTGCTTTCTAGAGTTCACTTTTCTAGCTGACTAATGAGTTTAGTCACTGAATATGTTTTTCTGAGGTAAATGTGACGTTATGCGACATTGTTTACAAGCTGTTTTATTGATGTCTTTCCGAGGTTGAAACACTGATTGAGCTATCACACGAGACATGATACGGATTTCGGTAAGTTGTACTGTATATTTTAACATACCTTCAGATGTTTAGTCATGTTTATTTCGCGCTCTAACTGGTATTAAAGCGGAGGAGAGGATGTTCGCATGCGCTCCGTGCTGCTGCTTCTCTTTTACTGAGGCGCTACAACGATCTGTCACGTCACATTAAACAGCGCCAAAACGGTATTTATTTTTTGAATCTCATAATAAGATGGATGTCATTTGAAATCTGAGGCTTTGCTTCATATCAAAAGTAACAAAGCACAAAGATTATTGCGATTTATTGGATGGGAGGCGCTCTACATGTTCTGTTCATTCATCAACTGAAAACAGACTAATCGATTCTTGGGATTTAAGAATCGATATCGGTTCGTACAAATGAGAATCGATTAAAATCGAGAAATCAACACTGTTTACCCAGCCCTAAAAGCAACTGTTTTGTATGTATATATATATATATATATATATATATATATATATATTATATTATATTATATATATATATATATATATATATATATACATACACACACACACATTTTTATTTTATTCCTATGATGGGAAAGCTGAATTTTCAGTAGCCATTACTCTTTTTTTTTTTTTTTCTCAGGACTATTAGATAAATATGAAGTTCAAAAGAACAGCATGTATTTTAAATAGAAATCTTCTGTAAAATCTTCTGTCTTTACTGTCAATTTAATGTTTCCTTGCTGAATATAAGCATTAATGTCTTTAAATGTCTTTTGAGCCATGTATTTCTGAACTAATGTCCATAGACAGAAAAAAGCTACGTCACTGACTCTAAAGTGTCTGCCAAATAAATGCCATAATACTGCATCTGCAATAGCATTCAGTGACACAAACATGATGATGTATTCAAAAATTCACATATGTCCAGATGGGTGCAAAACTCTTTTTTTACTCACCATATGACCAGACCGGTGATAACAGCAGCCCATGTGACACAGCAGGTGTCAGGCCTTTTGACTTCCTCATCCTCTTCCCTTCGGCAGCAGCACAGGCAGGTCAGATATATAGACAATACCAGCAGACTCAATCCCAGACCCACGGCAGAAACACAGGCCAGGAAGATCAGAGACTGCGGAACAGAGTCAAGCAAACATTGAGCAGATGGTCAAACCAAACAGGAAGTAGAAAAGCTCTTAATGTTGATTCATCTGACTTCAGTGATGCAGTGCAAGACAAAGTTGATTAAACTGCATCATTTTTAAATCAGTATTATTGTTTTGGTGTTCAGTAAAAGATCATCATAAAAAAATGCTTAAATAATTCAAGATATTGAAATTGAGTATTTATATCTTGAATTAAATAAATTTTTCTTAACCCAATTCTAAATAGTTTTGTATCAATTTAAACAATTTAGGAAAGTTATGTTTTAAACAAAATGCCTTAAATATTTTTTTTTTTTTTCAGTGTAAAACTGGAAATGTTCTAAGGCTACACTTGACACATGTGGTACATTATACATTATTCGTGATGTTATGATTAAAGAACTGAATAAATGTTATGCGTTTTTCTGAACACTATGTAGAAAATTGAAAAACAAAGGTGTTCACACCTCTACGAGATTATGTTTCTTGACGTTGTGCCTCGAACAGTTCATGGCAGCTGTAGGCGGATAAATCATATAATGGTTGTTATGAGGGCGAGCTTGGGCCCCCATGCACATCGCCATGGTAACCCACATGGACTGAGGCTAAACAGAAATGTTCAGTCTTTGAGTCGAACATCATGTGATGAAAGTAAAGCACATCAGCTCTGGAGTCTTGTGATCCAGGGATAGCAGAAGGGCAGCTGGATATTAGATATAGATATATTAGATATTATTCAGTTAAGAAAATACTGAAAAGGGCTATTGCTCATTTAAATGCAAAACAAATACCACTCCAAGCTTTTAAACTTTAATTTTGCGTCAAGGGACAACAAAAAGTGTGGTTACGCCAGAGTGCAAAACTGAATTTCACATTAGATAATCACAACATGCTCTTGGGAAATTCTGAGCAAAATGACTAAAATCACTAAATGGTGGCGTGAAATTATTCTTAATGCTCAAACTGGTACAGTTAAACCACTATATAACAATTTGAGGATTGTTAGTCACTAATGCTGAATTTTAATGTTGATTAGTTAATGAAAATCATAACTAGCTCATGACTGTCAGTTATTTGTAGCTAAATTTGCTGTAAAAGGGCGAGCTGTTTAAGTCAATTGTATGAAATGCTTGAACGTGAGCAAGCCCATGTTTGCATGTGTATGGGATAGGCTACTTTAGGTAAAATCTATAAATAACATTAAACTAATGCAAATTTATGCCCATATAGCATTTTTTTAGTAGTTTTAAATTATATAAAACTAGCATGCTTGCATAACGTTCTTCTTCAAATACATTTTTTTTCCCCACGTGACGTCTGTTTTTATATTGCATGTTTATAGTATTTGTCACCACACTGTATTTTCTTAAATTTTACATAATACATAGTATATTTTGTTATTTTCACTTCTTTGAACAACTTAATTATCAGTAACTTGATATTTTAGTATACTGAAGTTTGATGTTTTGATAGTGTAGGCCTATGTTTTGGTAATAAAATAAAATGCTATAAATTGCTACAAATAAAATAAACTGTTTACTTACAAATCAATATATAATCAATGTCTTCACCCACAAATCTTCCTTATTGTTGGATTAAGTATATACAAATGCTAAATAAATGGTTCATGGTTCATACAATGCCCAGCCAAAAAAAAAAAAAAAAGTCACTGTTTGGATTTAAATAGGCAAATGCTTAAAGCTGCAGTCCGTAAGGTTTCCCTTATTGTCGCCATCTCTGTTTGAAACCTGCAATTGCAGTTGTTTGTGGAATTATCCTCTTTACGTGGATTGTGCATCGGCACAACTCAGTCACCACAATTGTGGATACTGCACATGTACTTCAGAATCACAGATTGTAGTCTTGGAAGTATGAGCAAAATAAGAATTTTCACCAGAAAATGTCATCTGAATAAGTAAGTAAAAAATCTGCCACTTTTGTTCTGACCAACTGAGAGGAAAAAAAAAGCTATAAATCATGCTGCCAATGGTGATTAAAATCACTTAGCTCGGATCACATCAAACCGCGCAAATTATTATTATTGTTATACTTTGTTCTCAAATTGTTAATGTTAACAACATCAGCATTGCGTGACTATGTGTATTTAGTGTGTATTAGTGTTACCTGTGGATTTCAATTTCTGTACAGTCTATTCTCTATTTGTCCACTTGTCATTCCATACAATCTGCCATCAAAATTATTAATTTAATTATTCCAGCTGCTGTGAGAAAAGGCTATAAATGATCCACCACCTACAGCATCCTCCTCATGCCATATAGCCTACTAGCTGGGACTCCTTCTTTATGTAAACAGACGTGACACAATGATGCAAAGACGAATGGCTGCATGCTCGAATTTCACGTGGAAACCCACCAGTACCAATTTTATTATAAAACATTTGTACAAGCTTACCGTTGTGAATTGAGCTAAGGTAAGGAGATAGTTTTATACACTGTTTGGTTATGTACTTACTCAAATTTATTTTAGATCATTTTTAACCAAAAAAAGTTACGGACTGCAGCTTTAAGAGTAAATAATTTAATCATTATTGCAGTGATTATTATGTTTCTAGAATCTTATATGTTTTACAACAATTCTTCTAACCCTAATTGATTGAGTGTAAAAACAAAATCACAACATTTATTTCCATCAAGAGGTGCATCAATTTTTGGTCAAAATCTTGTGTTGACAATGCAAGAGGTGAGCACTCTGTAAAGTCTTCTCCAGCACATCCCAAAGACTTTCATTGAAATTAAGGTCTGGACTCAGAGGTGCCAATTCATGTGTGAAAATGATTCTTCATGCTCTCTGAACCATTCTTTCACAATTTTAACCCTGGTGAATTTTGACATTGTCATCCTGAAATATGGCCATGATGTGTCTTCGTACATGGTTGTTTAAGAAATGAAAATCTACACACTCCATCAATTAGGGTTAAAAGAACTGTTGACAAACATAACATGCTAGAAACATAATAATCACTGCAATAATAATCCAATCATAGACTTAAATCCAAACAGTAATTTTGATACCCAAGTACATTACAAAAAAAAAAAAAAAAAAAAATCAAGCACTTTTGTACTTTTGCTCAAGTAAAATTGAAGCAGAGTACTTATACTTTTACTGTGTATCTGTACTTTTACTCAAGTACTTGATTTGCATAGTTTGTCCACTGCTGTATGCAATCAAAAGTCAGAGATCTCACCAAGACCTCAAACATTTCTCATGATGTTCTTCAAAAACTTTATATATATATTCTATCCACATTTTACTACTCTGCACTCCTAAATAATGGTCTCATTTTTATTTCTGCTAAGAAGTTTAAGTAACATCTGAGAAAAAGTTGATAATTAAAGGCAAACATACTGAGACCTCCAGTATTTATCCAAAGCTATGAAATAATAGCAATGCAACAGCCCCCTGGACACGTTCACTATTTTTAAACAACTTAATTACTAATTAACTCTATAACCTGCTACCGACACACCTGCTACATAACTAACCACATAACTCTATATTTGTCCCATGCATTGTTATCAGAGGAAGTTTAAAGAGCACCACATTAAACCAAACTTCCTGCCAGTGCTAAAGAAAACATACAGAGGAGAGATGGAGGCCTACTCAGAAGAACAGGCAATGAAGGAAATGCATTTTTCATTTGCATATAGTTCCTTACAGAAAAGTACTATGGTAGTACTATGGTATAGTGATGGCATCTAATTACCATATTCATCTACTATCAAAACTATGATGACAACCAACGTGCATATCCAGAAAACTACTAGATTTAACTACCATGGTACCTTTTAGTACTTTCAATACATCTTTAAAAGAACTTACTACACATGACATGCGTCATTGCTGTGAGAAATGTTAAATTATGTCATAAAACTAAAACTACATTAAATAATATTCATTCCGTATATATTAATATAGTCATTCCGTGTCAACTCAACCAGAAGTCTTCAGCTAAAAATTTTGATTTTGCTCTTTAGCTTTTTTTTTTTTTTCCTGGTGAAAGAAATACATAAATGAAGAAGAAAGCCAAACTACTGTATTCCACATTTGGTTTTCGACCGTTGAAAATTGGTAAAATATAACAAATTGAACATGGAGCCGCATTGAGATCCCCATATCTATGGGACTGAACCATACAGGGCCTTAAAATTCAAGATTTCAAATGAAAAGTTCGATAATATCCAGCATCTAAAATCATATTGAGATACCTTTAAAACTTTTTGAATTACAGGCATGCAAACTTTGGAAAAGGAATATTTATGTTCTATGCAATTGTGTTGATAGAAAAACACGAGATACATTTCTAGCATTAACATTATTTGTTGTTCAGATATTCCTCTTTAAATAAAAAAAAGTATCAGATGTTTGCAAAGTGAAAATGTTTACAATTGACCAATTTACTCATGGAGCTGCTGGGACTGAACAATCGAGGGCCTTTAAAATGAAGATACCAAAAGAAATGTTTGTTTAAAAACCAAATAATAAAAGGATATTAAGATATCTTTAATACTTCTTGAGTTACAGACATGCAAATTTGGGCAAAAAACACAAGAAGTGCTTTTTCCCCATTTTTGAACCTTCACCATTGGCATATAATGAAACAAAGTTTGCTTAAGTCAACAGATTTTACTAACAGACCTACCAATCTGTTTGGCTCTCGTCACTATTTATCTTCTTTCTTTCTTCAGAAAAAATATGAACACAATCAAAAATTTGAGTCGGGGAAGTCTACGAAATTTGGTTGATTTGACACTGAATGACCCAATCGCGATGTCAACGTCTGTTGATAACACACATTCCTAAAGAAGGTATTGGAAATATGTTCAAAAGAACAATTCCTGAGATTGATTTCAAATAAGCACTAGTGAGGGAATTTAACCAAGAGGAAGATTTGACAAGCAGACTTAATTTTAGAATGAGAGATTAAATAAACTTGAGTTGCTGCTTTATTGATTTCCTCAAGTAACTCAGAGAAATGTGACCTTGAACAAGGAACATAATATACTTTTTGACAAAAACCCCTGCAGAAGTATTGACTGAATCAATGAGGAAAATGTTTCTCTGGAGACTGTATTCTGTGAAAGTACTAATCACAGCGCAGGGGAAACAGAGACAATTTAACGGAGATCTGACACACCACCAGACGCATCTGTGTTTACCAGATAATGCACATTTAGAGTTCAGTGAGAGACATTTATAATTATCACACATTTTTGGTCCCAGGATGCTGAAGGTACAAACCATTACTGGAGTGTGGAATTCTTGTCTTAACGGTAATGAATTTGGATTTTGTAAACAAATAGATGCATATAAAGAGTGCAAGTCACAGACGACAGAACCTGTCTGAGTTCTACACAACTGCAGAGCAGAGAGAAACCTGTGATCCACTTACAAAATTACATTTCACACTCATCATCCTGCATGTTCCACCACTACACCTGCAAGAACATGCCACTGCTTCAGCTGCTTACTCACAGAGGAGACCGGGGCTAGCTGTCACAATACTTACTCCAGTGAATATTTCTATGGGTAGGTTTATTAAGTCAGTTTCTGTATAGGAACATGTCTTAAAGTATTGGCTTCAAACTCATTTTGAACAATGCTTGCTCAGAAAACAGGAAAACGTGGGGCATGTGACAATACACGGTAGAAACCTGCTGTTCATTGACACTGATTTGAGAAGATTAGACTTCCTGTAAAAAGCCATTAACAATATATTTGGGGTCACCATGTAATCAAAATTGACAATTCTTATTTTTTTATGAAATATTTAAGTACTTATTATAAATGATTTATCTGTTTTAATCATTTTTTAATTGTGCTCTTGTAATCTTTAATCAAAATAACTTCCCATCCCTCTTGCAGCGACATCTCTTCTCTGATGATGTGTTTACTGGCGTGAGGGCGGGGCAACCTGTCACTCACAGGAGATCCACCAATAGCAAACCACAACCATCCAGTCAATTCCCAAAGGACAAAAACAAATCCCGCCCTACATTTGTTCTTGTTCAAGAAGCAGTTTCACTCGGATATATTTCGCATATATTTCAAAATGTAGCATATAAAGGGAATTTAATTGGTTTTCAGATCATTGCAAACAGCAAATCAGTTGTAAAAGAGAAAAAAAAAAACACTGATGAAACTGCAAAGACTTATAAAATTTTAAAATTATAAAAGTTATAAAATTGGTTTCTGGCTACATTTGTTTTAGACACTGGCGTACAGTAAAGAGTCAAAAACGAAAGTAATTTCACTTAAAGGTCAGGACAAAAGTTGTCACATGTTTTAAATCATTATAGTTATACATGTATGCAATGTATTAATTATAATATTTGTTGGCCAAAACAATGGTTAGGTATTTTGCACGTTACTCATTTATTTTCATTTAGGCCAAATTATCCATTACTTTGCAGTCTAATGAAAAGCTAAACTCATAATAGTTTTACTGTTTACTTGCTAGAAAGTCATGGGCTGTTTAATGGCATGTTATATCGTGACAACTTGCCCCGTGAAGTATAATAACATGCTCCAATTGTGGTCAAGTCAACGTGTGTTCAATATGAACTACATTTTTTTTTTTCTTGAGCCATATATAACTAGCCAGCCTCGGTCATTTCAATAAATAAAACACTCTTGTTCTGAGAACACGGTTCAAACTTTCAATTCAAATCTACCTTAATTAGCATATATATCTTGTTTGCATAAACTAAAAATCCATCCTCTCACCTGCTGATAGCTGGCGTCCTCCGGTTTAAAAGTGTTATCAACCGCCTGGAAATTAACATTAAGATGCGGGAAATTGTGCAGCCAGTAGGTCCACCATGGGGCAATGTAGTCCTGGCGCAATGAGGCCATCCCGGGCGAGAAACTCAAGCACACCGCTGATCTCTGGAGCGCTCCGGTTATCCTCACTGTTCACTCTATTAAAACACCAAACACAACGAAGATCCGCCACCCGAAGACGAGACACGATGACTACACAGGGAAACACCGCAAAAAAGTATTTCCCCTAGCTTTTTTCGCTTAAAAGGATGCATAACACAAGAGTTGAGTGTGTGACTGCATGCAGAGTGATCAGCTGTGACCCCTTCAAGGCTCCCTGACACCGACTGACTCCACGCGTCTCTCCTGCGACTGCGCACCACTCGCGTTCAGGGAGCGAGCGTCGAAGGCACTGATCACTCGAGACAAGTTGTGAACTCATGTATAAACAGGACCGGCACCATTTTCAGGCAAAATGTAAGGAAGCCCATTTCCACCACATATGAAGAAAAAAAAAAACATGCTTTGGTAAATCATAGCCTAATTATGACAAGAAGTCATGACTATTAAGAAATAAAAAGTTATTATAATTTATTATAATCATAATTTCGACTTTTTTATTTTATAATTTCGTTTTTTAATCTCATAATTATGACGTCATAGTTTCGTTTTTTTTTATCTCATAGTTATGACGTTTTAATCTCATAATTATGATTTAGTGTTTCACAGACAAGTCAACATTAAGCCTTAGTTCAATTAGCATATTGAATAGCTTTTATAAACGTGCCTTAGAAAAAAAAAAAACATTATACTGGTGTGCATCTTGAGACAAAACAATGGCACCGACATATTTTAAGATAGGCCTATGCCAGTGTAAGTTGTTTTCTGTTAAAACAGCTCAAATGTGCATTTTAGTTTTGGACTAGGCTTAACCCCTTAACTGTCATTTTTGGGAAACAGACCCCAAATCTTGAATACTTTTAAGCACAGACTTAAGTTTGGTCTCCTTAAAAGGGACACTTGGCAGATTATTTTAGAAGTAAAAGAAAAAGATGAAAGTGAAAAAAAAAAAAAAAAAAAAAATAGTTATAGAAGTTTTAGTTTAGGACAATATAAAATAATAATTTATATAAAATATAAATTTTACAAAACTGTTTTACTCTAAAACTGCAAGGAAATCAAAGCCAAAATCTAAAATCTAATCAAGTTGTGTTTCAAATTTTAGGTTGATATCTGAAGAATTTAGCTTTCTGTAAGTGTTTGTTATGGGCACAGTACCACATTTTTTTTTACTAGATACCATCCAGACTCCATTGGTGACCACATAAGGACTCTTCCATTTCCATATAGCCTATGGTTTGAGTGACCTGAACCATTTATTTCCATAATGTTCATACAATTTATGAAACTGACATCCTTTTCAGAAGTATGGGCAGAATGGCAGTATTTGGTTTGAATTCAGCCTTTAACAAACACATAAAAGACATGCAAAAAGACTAAGATTTTTTATTTTCATTGCTATTTCAAAATAAATGCCTTATGAGTCTGAAAATATTAAGTCAAAATATTGTTTGTCATAATTTTGACTTTTTATCCCATAATTTCAACTTTTTATGACTTTTATGTAATTTACTTTTTATGTCAGTTATGACTAGGTATTTAAAATTATGCACTGTAAAAAAGTACAATGAATAAAATGAAAAATATGATATATGATATGAATACAATGTACTGTATATATAAATATGAAGGAATTTTCTGTATTTTCATTTTTTTTGTTTTGTTTTGTTTGTTTGTTTGTTTGTTTTTTTACAGGTGTTTTACCTATATTTAGAATTACGCATTGCAGTGTTGTATTTTAGGGTTAATGGAAATTTCTGTAAAATTACTGGACAAAGTCCTGGCAGAAAATCATTTCACATTTTCCGTTTTTATTTTTTTTAACAATGTGATGTAAAAAGTCATTAATATGTTATGACTTATTATGACATAAAAAATCATAATTATTTTATTTACTTTTAAGGCGAAAATTGGCTTACATAAAAACGTGTGCAGTTCCACAATAAAAAATAATGTGTGAAAAACATGCTACTAAAATGATCAGAAGAATACTGTCAAATAAATCTCACATACATCACAATAAAGTCAACAACAGACAAATGTTTCTGTAGGCCTATACATGGAAAAAAAAAATATTTCATACTCATTTAAAATGTAAGTGCCTCATTCAAAAAAAAAAAAAAAAAAAAAAAAAAAAAGAGCATCTAACATTTATTTCAAAGTGAAAACAATTCATAGCCAGCCAAGTGAGAGTGCCATTAACTCTTTCACTCTTGTTCAATATTGACATCTGGTGGACAGAAAGGGCATTTCACAAAATAATTGTCTTACTCCAGGGTTTTCAAACCTTTCTAAACCAATGACCCTTTCATGTCCCCAAACCATGTTTATGACCCACTATTCATTTTTTAAAATGGCATTTAAATGCAGAGTACTACACTACCCACAATGCTGAAACAAAATCCACCAATCACAGAAGTTGCTGTTACTATGGAAACTATGGAATCATTCGAAACCTATTTAAATATCTGTACATTTCTAATATACTGTAATTTTATACTTACAAATAATGACTGTTACAGTTTAGTCCTCTTGAGGACAGAGGTAACAAAAAGTGGAGAGGAAACTTCTCGTCTCCAGCACTAAGAACAACATTTCACCTGAAATTAATAGACTCAGGTTTATTGACAAAGGAGGAAAAAAAATGGACACACAAAATACTTCAGGAGGGAGCAAGGCCAAAATAATCAACAAAAGACTCATATAATATTAAATATATAATTAAATGGATTGTGCAGTCAATAACAACACTGATTCACAGGGATGAACTGCACCATAAAATAAGTTAAGTACACAGTCATGTACATTTGTCTTGGAAAGCTATAGAATGAATGGAAAATATGTATGAAATAGGCAACATTAAGACAGGTGTTACTAAATAATGAATTAAGGTCATTAGGCAAAAATATACTACTTTAATTAAGCATGCTGAGCACACACATTTATTTAAATAAACCTAATAATATTATTTTTTAATGACACTCCATATGTTATAAAATGCTGTTATAGATGTGGGTGTTAAATTATTTGCTGAGCCTGTGATCACGTACCGAGAGGTGGCAGTAGCACATTACAAGTCAAAGAGAATAAAAAAGATAAGAAAAGTACATAGTGAACGACCATGATCTCTAACAACCCAATGTGCTGAGAAATTAACATTTTACTGCTTTTTTTAATTAAAGCACATGTCCATAAAATTACAATCTGTTGTCATATGTCATTCCATGAATCACTACAGTAATATGTGGAATCTCAAGTGTGCTGGTCCTGCATGAGTTCAGTGACATGGACATTGTGAAGAATGTAGGGAATGTGTTGAGCTATCAGCTGTATATTGCATATTTGTCATTTTTGGCACGTCAGGTTTCAAGGTCAACCATGCAAACCACCATGCAGTTAGTTTTGATTAGAGGTCTGATTGATTTTAATATCAATTACTCGTCTAACTGCGATGACCTTCCTTCATAACAATTAAGCGTCAAAGTATTAAGCACAGGCTGTGCTAACTTCAAATTATTCAACCGATGAGCTTCAGAAACTGTAATATATTGTAACTAAATATATCTAAAGCGAATGACCCTTTTGCTGCACAAAAAGAGTTTGTCAACACATATGGTTTGGCATTTTTGGGATATAAAAGAGCTTTCAAATCTCATTTGTCTTTCTCTATTGCTCCGTGAATTGACATAATGAAATTATGACAATGTCCCAAGACACCACAGGAAGAATTTGCATAATAAACATTTTCATAAAAGTTGTAGCTGACATCATCACAATGACTCGGAGAGGAATTTCCTCCCCGTCACCTGCCGTTATTACACATTAATCCTCCAATTCCTGAGCCAGCTGTGAAGGTTTGCTTTTGATGTTCAAAACAACATATAGTGATATCGAGGAGTCTTTCCTCTTTGGTTATTGCTTTTTGGGATTTGGATTCCTAAATCCCTCTGTGGTGCAGCGAATGACTAAGACCTATACATATGAATGAAGATTTACACATCAGGCTCAAAGAGTTTGCGTTCAATCAGACGCCGCTGCTCACTAGCTCTGAGGGCTGAGCTGAGCAGTAATATCCCAGCTTCAGAGCAGGGAGATTTTACTTCCCTTCAGACTTTGTTTTATTCTGATTTATTTTCATCCATTGAGACATTTGTCTGTCTGAAAGTCCTTGACTAACTCAGCTGTGCCATCATGAGCTATGGGAAACTAGTGTATGTCTTTAATCATGGCCATTTTTGAGTAGTTCTGCTAAAATGTTTAATTAGGGGTGAGGGAAGTGTGCTATTATTGGACTCAGACCACTTAGAACTTCTTAGCAAGCACAAAAGCCGCGTTTTCATCAAAATTACCTGGTACCTTTTCCCCCCTGACCTGTTGCTGTCTGCGTTTCCATCGCAGTCTAAAGTACCGTGAAGATTAGGCAAATCAGTCGGTTGACATAGGACTGCGCGTGACTTTCCAGTTCCCGCTGGATTTTGGCCTCCGCATATAAGCTGAACCTTATTGTTGATAAAGCCTGAACTTCGTTGTCGGTCCATTGGTCATATTTTTAAACTCTATTGTTGATTCGAATAGCAAACAACTCTTACTGCACGCACCGCAACAGATTTTTTAAAAATGGTTGAAATAAAATGCTGCATGGAGTCAACCAATCAAAATGCTGCGTGAACTCAACCAGTCAGCATGTTTAGCTCTCAAGTCCCACCCCCGAAAGTTCCTGAAAGTACTACCTCGTGAGCAGGGACTTTCTGAGGGGGAAATTTTTACCTTTTTTCTAACCCTTCCTTTGGTGGAAACGCAGGTATAGAAATATGATAAAAAGCTTCTGAGTGTGCAACTGCATGGTAACGCACTGGCAACCACTCAGTACACGGTGCCCCCTTAACACCATTAGGCTAGAGTACTGTTAATCTGACAATGCCCAACACTTTTGGATCAGAGAGCTGCCAAACATTTCCGGATTCACTGCCCATTGTTGCCTGTAAATTTGACAAGGCACAACAATGTTGGATCAGAGCACCATCAATGCTTTGGCAATGTAAAAAATCTGAATTTGTCAAATTTGCGATGCTGAGTTTTTCAAATACGATGAGAAACACGACTCGACCCAAAGTCCTTTTCAAGGGCTGTGTCCCAATTCAGAGGCTGCATCCTTCGAAGGACTCGGACTTCACGCCTTCGAATTCTGCAAAGGTCAGACTGAGTGTTGTTAAATGGGACGGTCTAGTCTATGGAGGACTGTTCTTGTCGCCTAGGAACTGTGACAGCTTCCGTTGAGGAGCGGCAGTAACGTTTGTACTGGGCTTTAAACTGCCTGAAAACAAAACAGGGTTCACAACTTGTCTAAATATGTTCACCTTGGTCTATTTATGTACATAATAAAAAGTATAAACTATATAAAATTGCAACTTGGTAAGATATGTCAACATTTGAACCACTTTATATATATTTTTTATTTGTTATTTTTACATTTATACATTAGATTATAGCCGCATTTGAAGGAGACTTTGAATTGGGACAGCCTTCGTCGTGCCGTGGTGATGTAATCGGCCTTCAAATGCAGCCTTTGAAGGATGCAACCTGTAATGTTGACATGCATTCTCTGTAAAGCTGCTTTGAAACGATATATATTGTGAAAAGCGCTATACAAATAAATGTGAATTGAATTGAATTGAACCTTTGAATTGGGACACAGCAAAGGAAAGTCTGTTCAATCTATGGCCATTTTTTCAATGCATCCAGCCAGCTATTTCGGGCCTCCAAGACCAAGTCCTATTTACTTGAATGGGGGAATCCTGAAATCTCAAAAACTGCTTGCTACACTCACAATTAAATAACAGATTTCAAATCAGCAGCAAAATCTGACATGAACTGTCCCATAAATGTTCTTTCCTATGCTCAGATAGCATTAAAAAGGCTTATTTTTCAGGCTCCGCTAATGTGCATGTGCAGTCCTACGTGCGTGTCTCAGATCAATGATTGTTTTTATAGCAACCGGAGCTTCTAACGGCAACAGCAGTGACTCGATGACTTTATTAATTCATTTTTAATTTAGGCTTTTATTCACATATAAACACTGATCAGTGAGAGTCACTGAGAATGAACCTCCTGGTTCTCGCACGTCAAGCGAACATGCTTGAGCTTCTGTTTACCACAACTGATGTGTGCATTGCTGATGTTTATATGTGAGTTAAAGCCTGGGTATTCAAACTCGTCATCATATAATATGAATTCCGAATATGAACATAAGTCTTACGGGTTTGGAACGACATGGGATAGTATCCTCCAGATGTGCAGTTCAGAATCTTGCTAGAAGTAGTAGGTCATTCAGGTACTTTTTGCCTACTGTTTTGTGAAAAATGAATTCACACATACTACTCTTTTTTACACACTGTTTTCCGCCTACTATAGTAGGGAAGTAGGCATATTCGAATGCAAACTGGGTTTAAAATCTACATCGAGTTAATGCCACAGGTTGCTAAATATGGCTGAAGTTCTATAACGATGAATAGTTTACAACACATTTAGTATAAACCTTTTTTTCTGTGGTATTTATTCCAAATATTGTTTGATAGCATTTGTAATGGGCACACTGTACTATAAATATGATTTTCTGTCTAACTTATAGAATGATAAAACCCTGGCAACATTTCTTTGACCTTCTGCTGTTTTAAATGTGTTCTTACATTGGAAACTCTGTCTCTCTTCCTCAATTGATTTTTACCTATAATGTGTGTCACTAAACTATTGATCTTTTGTTTTGTTCCCTTTGACCATTACAAGGATAATCCATTTGCTTAGTGGAACAAGGTGACAGAGTCGACTAGTTTGTGCACTGCAGGAGGGAATAAAGAAATCCTGGGGTTCCTTTGTTTGGCAACCTTTAGACCTTGAGAAAGAAAGCACTATACATCAGCAATGCAAACAAATATACTGGTGAACCTGCATTGAGGTGAAATTCAACATATACTATATATGTACAGCAGGCAATCAGTGTGAGCTTTCAACAGCCTGGGGATTCAACAATAACAGAAGTGATTCCTGTGAATGGGCTGTTAAACTGACTAATGTCTTGAAGTGAGTAAATGGGAATATTGTTTGACAGCCTGGTCTTTTGGATATATTTTTTTTTCTCTATGATGTATGTATATGATTGTTTAAAACAAGATTACAGCAGCAGCATAAACAGAATTGGTCCAAGCATGCGCCTGTGAAACATATCATAGCAATCTGCAGTTTACAATGATAATTGTCGCAGCACTGTATCGATTTGTTGGAGTGATGAAAAGAGAGAGAGACAAACAAAGCAGGTTTGGAAGAACTCTCCAAAGACGTGGCACAATAACTGTTTGCTTTTATGTACCACTTGTATTTCTGAGGACACAGAGACGATATGAACAGAGAGTGGAGATAAAGCACAAGCTTTGGGCTTATTGCTGGTTTGAGAGGAGATTCTTATACTGATCTGAGCGCGAGCAGCACACCTACCAAAGACAAGGGGGAACAGAACAAAGAACACTGCAGCTTAAAGACTGATTATGGTTTCTGTTACCAGCTCAAGAAAGATAAAAGCGTGTTCCACAGCTATATGCTCACAACCAACAAAAAGTAATTTCATCACATAGCAGTTTTGTAGTACAGTCACTGTGTTAATAACACGGTGTCTACACTGTTGTCGCTCGCGTCGCAAGAGCTAAAAGCTGTCTACACTGGACACGACAAAACACCCGTTGCAAAGCTTTTGTCCTTCGTGTCAGTACATCATAAATTGAACGAGGCATCAGTTTACTGTCAAAGATTTGTAGCTCACATCGCACCACATCCAGTGTAGACAACAAACTGATTATAATGGATTCTATTGTCTTTTGTTGTGTCGCATCACGCTGCTCGTGTCTGGTGTAGACACAGTGTTAGTGTTGCAAAATTTAAAAGAACTATATATTTACCACATTTGATGTGGAACTTAAAGTAACTCATAAATTGAAAAGGAGCCTACTCTTGTCATGATTCTCTGGTTGTTTTTTAGTCCAATTTTTTATGCCCTGCCTTCGCTAACTTCCCTCCCTCTCGTTCACTCGGACGTACATCATTGCTTACGTTGTACGAGTGCCCACTACTGGCAGAACCCTTGAAATGTGTTTAAATGGAACGCCCTAAGCCCTCAAACACTTGGAATCTGATATGGAGCTGATTTATTATGTGAAAAAGCCAACATACTGATGTACTATTTAAGCTTATTCTTAGCAAAAATTTAAACAGTATCTCCTCCTAGGGCTTTCAATCTATAACAACTAGCAAAGCTTGACTATCCTAGGAAAAGCTAAAACATGCTAAAACATGTTAGTTATGTGCTAATTCATGCTATAAATGTGTTAAAACATGTTAGAAACATGCTAATTCATGTTAGCAGCATGTTAAAACATGCTAGCGACATACTAATTCATGTTAGCAATATGCTAAAACATGCTAGCAACATGCTAATTCATGCTAACAATGTGCAAATTCATGTTAGCAACCTGTTAAAACATGTTTACAAAACATGCTAATTCATACTAGCAATGTCTTTCTCTCTTTCCACTTCACTAAATTTAAAGCTTATAAAACTTTCAAACTTTTATACGGCTTTGTCAAGCCAACAAATTAATTTATATTAAATATAAAATATTAAAAAAATACAAAAAACGAAAGTTATAAACAATACAATAAACTATAACTGTTTAAAAAAAAAAAAAAAAAAAAAAACTTCCAAATAAACTTACCTCCTCCACTTGGCGAAGCTGAATGCACTTCACAATAGTAGTTCCCTTGAGGAGAAGTGCTTATGGAAGTTTGCGAGTGCATGTCTAAAAGTGGAGTTAAACGCAACCCCAGTGTCTCTGTTTCATGGACTCATATTTTGATATTCTGTTGTCTTGCTGTGCCTGTGTTCTCTTCCTGTGGTTTAGTTCCTGTTTCCTGTGTTTCCATTGTTATCTTGTTTGTTAATTAATCTCCTACACTCATTTTCAGAATGGTTTTTATAGCTGATTAACGACAAAAAAAAAAAAAAAAAAAAAAAAAAGGATCAGGATCAGGATCCACCTGACTTTAAAGAGTTCTATCGATTGCTGAATTGAATGTAGAATTGGCATGATAGAAAGTGGCATTGGCTGAATTACAATTCAAATAATTTCAACATAACTTTGTAGACAAAACATAAATAATTACCTCATTTATTCAGACTAATTATGCCTATATGCACACTCTTACAAATGAAGGTTCCGAAAGGGTGTTATGCCATAGAAGATCTATTTCGGGTTCCCCAAAGAGCCTTTCAGTGAGCAGTTCTTAAAAGAAACATTTTTTTTTTCTTTGTGTGAAGAACATTTTAATAATCTAAAGAACCTTTTTCTACTGTAAAGAACCTTTTTTTTTTTTTTGTAATGGAAAAATTCCATGGATGTTGAAGGTTCTTTATGGAACCACACACTGTAAAAAAGAATTGTTGGTTTAACTTAAAAAAAGTAAGTTACCTGGTGGTTGCCTTAAAATTTTGAGTTCATTGAAATTAAAAAATTGAGCTAATACAAGGTCGTTCTACACCCGTAATACCTTCGTTCATCTTCGTAACACAAATTAAGATATTTTTGATAAAATCCGATGGCTCAGTGAGGCCTCCATTGCCAGCAATGTTACTCCCTCTCAAGATCCATAAAGGTACTAAAAACATATTTGAAACAGTTCATATAAGTTCAGTGGTTATATCTTAATATGATAAAGAGACAAGAATACTTTTTGTGCGGCAAAAAAAAAAAAAAAAAAAACTACGACTTTTCAACAATAACTATATGGGCCGATTTCAAAACACTGCTTCAGAGCTTTACGAATCGAATCAGTGAATCAGAGTGCCAAAGTCACATGATTTCAGCAGTTTCGCCATTTGATAGGAGATCCGAATCACTAATTCGAAACAAAAGATTCATAAAGTTAAGAAGCTTCATGAAGCAGTGTTTTGAAATCAGCCCATATAGATATTGTTGAAAATTCATTATTTTGTTTTTTTGGCACACAAAAAGTATTCTTATCGCTTTATAATACTAAGATAGAACCACTGAAGTCAGATGAACTGTTTCAAATATGTTTTTAGTACCTTTATGGATCTTGAGAGGGAGTAACATTGCTGGCAATGGAGGCCTCATTGAGTCAGATTTCATCAACAATATCGTAATTTGTGTTCCGAAGATGAACAAAGGTCTTACTGGTGTAGAACGACATGAGGGTGAGTAATAAATGACATTATTTTCATTTTTGGGTGAACTAACCCTTTAACACTAACAGAACTCAAAATTTATAATTCTTCATCCTGTTTGAGATGCCTATAGATTAAATTCATTTTGAATTCAGAAATGGAATATAAATAAAGAAGGCACTCTAAAATCTTAATGGTGCACCACACTGTAAGTCACATATGCTCAATACTAGTAATTTATTAAAAACCGTACAGTATCTAAAATTGCTATCTTGGAGGGAGAAATAAGAACACAGTTCTGAAGACGTGAACCGAAAGACCTTGATAATGTAATATTTCAAATATCGAATGTTATACGAGATTTCAGTCCGTACCTCAGAGACCAAAGCCTCGGCTGCAGTTCTATTATGATCTTAATCCTAACTCGGCCTTTTTGAGTATTACTCCTGTTGATTATTTTATTTCCAGCGCTATACTCTTTGCAGAATCACAGATTGAACCGTTGCCAATGTCCCCTGACTGTAAAGTGCCATCAAACAGCCGGTGCATTTCAATGTTCTTGCAGACTCCGTATATGAGAACAGTTGTGTTATAGATTTTGGTCATTGCTGCACGTCTGAAACACTTTACAGTCAAATTGAGGAAGGTGAAGCAGTCTCGCTGTCTCAGTGGCAACACATTGTGTTCCATACAGATGACTCCCATTAGAGGTAATGACATGACCATTCACGAAGGACAGGGATTCAGAATCTGCTTCTTGTGAGTGATAAGGACACATTAAGAAGCGTTTGAAATAGAAATGACAAATGATAGATGAAATTAAATAGGCTGGGTAGGTGCATGAAGGATGGGCTGCCACCATGAATGTTAGGAACAAAAGAAGTAAACGTTTTTTTTTTCAATGCATTTTGTATTTTAATTCCTGCAGCAATGGCCATTCTTAAATCTGCTGATATTATTCAACGGCTTTTAATCACTGAATTTTAAGTAGTTTATCCACATTTAAAATGCAATGAATTGTATAATTAAAATAGCTTAGAATGTAAATCAGTGGGCTGGAAAGGCAGTAGGTAATTAAACAGTTTTCCTAGTGGAATAAATTCCAATTGTCTCAGGAAAAAAAAGTGAAGAAAAATCTGTTGAACAGGAAGAAAACATGTTTTGGTGTGTTTCTTGGTGCATAATTTGAGTCAGTAAAATAGCTTGCATATGCAAGTATGGTTATCTGGTAAAATCATCATCCCATCATTATTGTAATCATTTTAAAGATGCGCGCAATTGTTTCCTCATTAAAAGTCCCAACGGAAATGAATAGGAAACTTTTGAGTGTAAGAAAGTTTAAAGGGGACCTATTATGCCCCTTTTCACAAGATGTAATATAAGTCTCTGGTGTCCCCAGAATGTGTCTGTGAAGTTTCAGCTTAAAATACCCCACAGATAATTTATTATAGCTTGTCAAATTTGCCCCTATTTGGGTTTGAGCAAAAACACACCGTTTTGTGTGTGTCCCTTTAAATGCAAATGAGCTGCTGCTCCCGGCCCCCTTTCCAGAAGAGGGTGGAGCTTTAACAGCTTGTGCTTTGGTTGCTCAACAACAACAAAGCTGGAGAATCTCACGCAGCCAAAATGACAATTGTCAGTAATGTAGTTCAGTGTTTCATTGTTCAAACCGGAGTCGGACACTGATGGAGAGACTCAGGAAGAAGTTACAACTTTTAGAATTCATCTGGACATCTCTGAACGGTTAGTGGATAAATTTATGTAGTTGTTGTGGAGTTGATTCAACTTATCAACTAGCATGTACCGTCACGTTAATCTTTTGTGCAAAACCCGTATTGACGGCCACTATAAATAGCATAATTGTTTGCCAAACAGAGCCATACACACACCAGGCTAACGTTTATGATTGCTATCAAATGCTGTGAATGGTCTAATATTTTTTCCAAAATATTGCTCGGACAGAAACGCTCCTTTTTAGCAATCGAGCTTGCCAGGGTCAACTTGCAGGTTTTCCAAGCTAATGAGACTCTAAATAGTGTTCTGCGCTCGTCTGTGCAGCCAACGACAGAACAGTTAGCATGCTTCGCTCAAGCTTTTGCCATGGCCTTAGAACCATTTTCGCTTGTGAAAACAAAATGGCGGCACCGTGGGTGGAAACGTGCAGATTAAGAGGTGGTATTTTTATAATAAGATCCCCTTCCTGCGAGTGAAATCTGAGTGGCTCGTTTTTTCACATGCTAGCAGAGAAAGTCTTGCCAAAACAAAGTTACTGGGTTGTCCTTTTTCACATTTTCTGGGTTGGTAGATGCACCGGTACGGAACCCCACACATGACATGCAGGAAATGTAGTAGGCTAAATCGATTTTCCCTGCATGCCATGTGCGGGGCTCCATACACCGGGGACCTGATTATAGCACTTAAACATGGAAAAAGTCATATTTTCATGATATGTCCCCTTTAAATATGAGATGAAGACAGATAATAAAAGCTGTTTTATTTTACATGGAGCGGGGCTTTCATGTTGAAATCATATGACCAGCCCAAAACTATTAGTTTGTTCTCATTCTCATAGCAAACGTCATACTACAGCATTAGTCACAATCAATTTCTCAATTGCTTTAATGTTTACTGTTTGATGGAGTGTCTGCGAGCTTCATGTAGTTCTCTTCCGAGAACATGGGCTGCTTTGTGGTCTGAAGTTGCAATTAAGATTTACCAGATGGAAGCCTCACAATTAGATGGGAGTGGTAATCAATTTCAGCCATTTACTAAGGACTGGGATGCTGCCATGGAGAGAAAAGCCTGTGTTTCGAGCAAGAACCGTAACGTGATATCAATTCTGCTCCACTTCAGCATGCAGAGCTGTGCATGTGAACCATTTCTGAGTACTCTTGCACTGCCCGAAATGCATTACCACATACAAGAGCTGCAATCTGAGGCAACAATGCACTTTCTTTTTTTTTTTTATTACCAAAATCATGTTTATCGGAATAGTCAATTAAATGTTTATTATCAAACCATAACAACATATGCTTTTGTGTTCATTGCTGTGCATTCAGCATATTGATTTCCAATTACACCATTTATAGGATGAGTATTGCCTGAGTAAAGGACCGTCATGTTATCTGAGGCACATATGGCGTGTGAATTGTGCATGCGTGCATCTGTGTGTGTCCACTGTTGATGAGCAGATGTTTATGCTGATGAGAAGAGCTTTGGGAGCGTGGCTAGCTCTGCTCTAGATGAGATGAGATTGGCATGGCGTTCTCAGCCTTCCACTCACGGCTCCTGTGGGCCACTTGATGCCGCAGACAAGAGCATGTCAGCATTGAATGCTACGGCGGTGTGAATGAGGGAGTGCAAGATGAATGGCCGCCCACCGAGGAGTTGGTTTTCACCTTGAACATCTCATCACTCTTCCTGACTAATCCTCTGCACTGCTTCGCTCAGGAAGAGCCAGGTGGCGCTTATTCAATGACACACAGGAACACGGGAAATGTCGGGAGTCGACCGCGCATACATCACCCGCCGTCAGTTTAAACGGCCTCTGTGTGCACCTACACCCAACCTGAGAGTGCGTCAGTGTATCTCCAAGACAGCTTTTATGCATTTACTGACCAATCCAGCTCTGGCAAATATTGCCATCCTACCTATTGTCAGAAAGTAACAACTGTACCTTTCTTTTTGCCTTTGACTGGGAAAAGAGGCAAGTTGGATTTGAGCCTAGGTTGCCCACTCATACAGTATTTGACATTATGTGTCAGGGCAAAAACTTTAGTAGAAATACAACCCGAATTCCAGAAATGTTGGGACATTTTTTAAATTTGAATAAAATGAAAACTAAAAGACTTTCAAATCACGTGAGCCAATATTTTATTCACAATAGAACATAGATAACATAAATGTTTAAACAGAGAAATTTTACAATTCTATCCACTAAATGAGCTCATTTTTAAATTTGATGCCTGCTACAGGTCTCAAAGTAGTTGGGACAGGGGCATGTTTACCATGGTGTTGCATCTTCTCTTCTTTTCAAAACAGTGTGAAGACCTGGGCATCGAGGTTATGAGTTTCTGGAGTTTTGGTGTTGAAATTTGGTCCCATTCTTGCCTGATATAGGTTTCCAGCTGCTGAAGAGTTTGTGGTCGTCTTTAACGTATTTTTCTCTATAGGTGAAAGATCTGGACTGCAGGCAGGCCAATTCAGCACCCGGACACTTCTACGATGAAGCCATGCTGTTGTAATAGCTGCAGTATGTGGTTTTGCATTGTCCTGCTGAAATACACAAGGCCTTCCCTGAAAGGAGGGGAGCATTTGTTGCTCTAAAACCTTTATATACCTTTCAGCATTCATAGTGCCTTCCAAAACCCCCATACCATCAGAGATGCTGGCTTTTGAACTGAATGCTGATAACACGTTAGAAGGTCTCCCTCCTCTTTAGCTCGGAGGACACGGCGTCTGTGATTTCTAACAAGAATGTCAAATTTGGACTCGTCTGACCACATAACACTTTTCCACTTTGAAACAGTCCATTTTAAATGAGCCTTGGCCCACAGGACACGACGGCACTTCTGGACCATGTTCACATATGGCTTCCTTTTTGCATGATAGAGCTTTAGTTGGCATCTGCAGATGGCACGGCGGATTGCGTTTACCGACAGTGGTTTCTGGAAGTATTCCTGGGCCCATTTAGTAATGTCATTGACACAATCATGCCGATGAGTGATGCAGTGTCGTCTGAGGGCCCGAAGACCACGGGTATCCAATAAAGGTCTTTGGCCTTGTCCCTTACGCACACAGATTTCTCCAGTTTCTCTGAATCTTTTGATGGTTATGCACTGTAGATGATGAGATTTGCAAAGCCTTTGCAATTTGACGTTGAGGAACATTATTTTTTAAAGTATTCCACAATCTTTTTACGCACTCTTTCACAGCTCTGCCCATCTTTACTTCTGAGAGCCTCTGCCTCTCTAAGACTTCCCTTTTATAGCTAATCATGTTACAGACCTGATATCAATTAACTTAATTAGTTGCTAGATGTTCTCCCAGCTGAAGGTTTTTTCAAAATTTCTTGCTTTTTCAGCCATTTGTTGCCCCTGTGCCAACTTTTTTGAGACCTGCAGCAGGCATCAAATTTGAAAGCTCATTTAGTGGATAAAAATGTAAAATTTCTCTATTTAAACATTTGTCATGTTATCTATGTTCTATTGTGAATAAAATATTGGCTCATTTGATTTGAAAGTCTTTTAGTTGTCTCAACATTTCCAGAATTTGGGTTGAGCTTGTATATGCAAGTACAGCTATTTAGTAAAATTATCATCCCATCATTATTGCAATAATTTTAAAGATGCATGCAGTTCTTTCCTCATTAGTCAAATTCCCAGTAATTACCATTATATGTTGGAACATATGAAGTGAACTTTTATAATGTAACTCTTTGAACGTTGTGTGTGTGTGTGTTTGGATACACTTAAAAAAATGTTAATAATTTTGATGGAAATAAGGAAATGGAATATAAAACTGTTAATTGTAATTTACCTTACTATATATGGTGAAAAAGTATATTAGGAAAAAAAATTTTTACTCTATGATACTGTAAAACAATGCTTTAGGAAGTAAAATGTGTTAATTACCATATCATTTTTAGGGTTTAAATCTATAATAAATTCAGCAAGAAAATACACATACTTTTAAAGTAAACTGTTGTTGTCACCTTTTAATTTATGGTGAAAAACAGTAAAAGGACATCCTCATCCAGTGTGATTACCACAGTAAATTCGCAGTGAATTTCTGGCAACTACACTATTTTAAGCCTCTATGGAACGTAATATGATATCAATGAGGAAAAAACTATTTGTGTTGTTTTTCCTGCTTAAAATTGTACACTTTAAACAATAACGATAAACATTTTCATTAATTTTTAATTAATTTATTTTTAAAACGTTTGTTGCCTTGAGGCAACATTGTACCACAATGGACAAATTAAAACATTTTCATGTAGAAAAAAGAAATCTATTTACTGAAAACATCAATTTCTTTAACTAGACACTTAAACAAACAGATTTACCCAGTTTTTAATATATTACAAATTTCATATAAAGTAACATTTCATATCCAGCTGTTTCTCTCAGGCAATATTGTACAATCGAGGAACACAAGTATTACCAAACCATCATGTCATTATCTTATTATATCAAGCTATCATATCCGTCTTCATCCTCATCTCCATCTCCTCTCTCACCCTCACTCTCTCCCTGTCGGTTTATCACTCTGACCTCATCTTCCTCATCACAGTATGACCCCTCATCATCACCCTCATCAACTGACAGTGCCACCTGTGTTTTATACCTTTATGAAGTGCTATAGAAAATGTGCAGATCATAATTCTGTAAATGCAGATATAGTATGTGAATTACCATTCTTATAAGCGCATTACAAAACCATGCAAAAATGATATATCGATAATTCTAACTCTTTTCCTTACAAATATAATACATTTGTATTCAAACCTATTATGCCTGCATGGCCTTATGCGACTCCATTATGGTACAATGTAGCCTTGAGGCAAAACACAGTTTTATGTTATGTCCTCTAAAACATTTGATGATATATAATGTAAAGTTCTTGAAAGTACTTCTTTACTTACCAGCGAAGGTGACTCATATTTTTGTGGGTGATTAACCGGACACAAATAAGTGAAAATACACTTTTTTGTATTGGAGAAAATATGGAGCCATGTGACACATGCACATGTGCTGAAACAGGACACAAAATGGACCCCTGTGGGTCATGTGACCACTTTTTTTGCACTTTCATTGATTAGTATTTGAGTTCTTCTCCCCTAAGATAGGTTTGATCAATAAACTGGTGTCTTATTTTATTAAAAACAAACTAAAATAGACCTTTCATTAAAAAAAGGAACATTTTGAACAAAAAGCAGAGAAAATCGCATTTTTGATCAAAACACAGATCAAGTAAAACTCACGCTGGGGAGTCAAGTCATCTTGGTACAGTACAAATATTTTAAAGGGTTAGTTCACCCAAAAATGAAAATTCTTTCATTTATTACTCACCCTCATGTCATTCCACACCCATAAGACTTTCATTCATCTTCAAAACACAAATTAAGATATTTTGATTAAATCCGATGGCTCATTGAGGCCTCCATAGACAGCAATGCCACTGAAAATCTCAAGATCCATAAAGGTACTAATAACATATTTAAAACAGTTCATGTGAGTTCAGTGGTTCTACCTTAATATTATAAAGCGATGAGAATACTTTTTGTGTGCCAAAAACCCCCCAAAAAATGACTTTTTAACAATATCTAGTGATGGCCGATTTCAAAACACTGCTTCTGAGCTTTACGAATCAAATCATTGGTTCGGAGCGCCAAAGTCACGTGAATTCAGCAGTTTAGCCATTTGATAGGAGATACGAATCACTGATTCGAAACAAAAGAATCGTAAAGCTTTCGTAAAGGCCTCACTGAGCCATCGGATTTAATCAAAATATCTTAATTTGTGTTCCGAAGATGAATGAAGGTCTTACAAGTGTGGAACGACATTAGAGTGAGTAATAAATGACATTATTTTCATTTTTGGGTGAACTAATCCTTTAAGTGTGTGCCTTATTTTGTCCCTTATTTTCCTATAAAGAACCACAATTGTCACTTATTTTCCTCTCCTGAAGTTGGCAACCCTATAAATGATGGAAAATTCCATCAATGGCAGGGAAAGAGTTAAAAGATTTTTTTTTTTTTTACAGCATAGTAAAAACAGATTTCTGGGGAAACTAACTTAAAATGTGGGTAGATGTTGTTGAACCCAGTGAGGATTCACATGTTTATTTTGTTAGGTCATTTTCAAATCCTAAAATAAATCCGAGTATGAACTGACATGAGCTGGACAAAAACACGCGTCACACCAAGACTCAATGTGCAGAAAAAGTGTGCAAGCTATTAGGTCACGCCTCCAATCTCTTACACATTCTTACTGAGAGAAGAATGTCTATTTTCTCCTCGCATGCTTCTACGTCTGTTCAATTTACTCTTTCCTTCATCTTTTTTGAATCTGCATTCAACAAGGAGGGATAAATTTAAGACGGGAATGAACATAGTCAAAGCTTTCATGGTGACTGTACGGCACCTGAAAAACTGCCCGAAACCATCATTGGTATTCCAGAGGGGCTGAAAATGGTTTTCTGCCATCCATGTCTGGTGGTCTCTCAGTTTTTTTCCTTTTTTTCCACCCTTTTCTATTCTTCATTCTATCAGTTTGAGAGCTGGGGAGGCGCGGAGGAAGTGTGCTTAAAGGGAAATCCTCTCTGCTTTGTGGCAGAAGTCACAGACTCAGGCTGGCTGATGGAATGACAGGACAAAGCAGATATCCAGAGCGTGTCCCTTACCGCGGCAATTGCAGCAACTTCGCGCACTCCGTGTCATCGCATTTGCGAGTGCAGCGTGGTGTGACAGTAGAAAGATGAGTGTCTGAGGTATCTACCTTTTTTCCCAATCATACAGTAGATAGGGTGAATACAAAACTCTGCAGAGTCTGAAATCCAGACTGAGTGAAACTGCTGAATTTGAGCTTGGGAGAGCAGAAGGTAATGTTTTCCCCAAAAAACTCTGAGGGTAACTTATCTCGGCCACGAAAATTGATAGAACCCAGACCGGCCCCCACCACTACCAGTAAGTCGGCAGTGATTTCTTCTAAAGTTGTCTAAACTCAGCAAGACTTTATTACAATGAGCAGCAGGCATACGTTTGGTCTTGAAGGCCAATGTGTGAACTGCAATGTGGCTGATACACTTTTTGGCAGGGCACTTTGGATCTGAGCAAGTGTGGAGTGCTGATAACAGGCAAAGTAGCTGCCAATCGGAGATTGTACGATTAATCCAGATGAAAAGAGAACTATGGACGGTAGTGGACGACGTAGAGCGGGGGCCTCAGTCGGTTGGAGGCGATAGATTAATCCACTCTCAACTGGTGGGATGTGATAGCGAAAGCAGTGATAAACAATGTTACGTTCTAATAATTAACCCTCTAGTGCTGTTGGGTTATTTTTGACCAAAAAATGTTACATTTTGTTGAATTTTTTATCGGAATGGTATGAAACTTGGTAAAGGTTTTGGCACTTGCTGTGTGAACACACAAACACACACACACAAAATTAATGGACAATTTAGAAAATGTTAAATGGTCCTGAAAAAAATATGCACACTTGTATTTTTCACGGTCAAAAATTGGGAATAAATGGGAGATGAATTTCATCTATTGGAAACGTTTGTTCTGCGCCCCAAACAAAATCTTACTGAAAGCTTATTTTTTGAGATATCAACCTCAAATTTGGAACACAACTTGTTTAGATTTCTGGCTTTGATTTTCTCTCAGTTTTAGAGTAAAACATGTTTTTGAAAATATATATTTCATATAAAAATTGAAAATGGTTTATTTGTGCAATTTTCAGTAAATGTAAAATTTTATCACTTTTTTCCAAGGTAATTTTTTTTTTTCACTTCAGCAATAATATGCCAAGTGTCATCTTTAAAAAGAGACCAAACTTCAAGATTTATGACAGTTTAAGTTGGAAATTTCATTTTCAACATGTTTAAATTATAACTACTGCATAAATATAATTTAATATCATAAAATAATTTAATATCCCTAAAAATACAAAATAATAAATAAGAAAAAAAACATTATCAAACTAAAATATATATGTGACCCTGGACCACAAAACCAGTCAAAGTCGCACAGGTATATTTGTAGCAATAGCCAACAATACATTGTATGGGTCAAAATCATTAGGATATTAAGTAAAGATCATGTTCCATGAAGATATTTTGTAAATTTCCTACCGTAAATATATAAAAAAATTATTTTTGTGAGTGGATATGCATTGCTAAAGACTTCATCTGGGCAACTTTAAAGGATTTTCCCAATATTTAGATTTTTCTGCACCCTCAGATTCCAGATTTTCAAATAGTTGTATCTCGGCCTAATATTGTTCTATCCTAATAAACAGAAGATGTATACATCTCAATTACAAAAAATGTACCCTTATGACTGGTTTTGTGGTCCAGGGTCACATATAGTACAATCATTCATTGAAGAAAAAAAAAAAAAAACATTTTGGTCATTTTTGACCAACACATAAACAGCACCAGAGGGTTAAATCTAAAAATTAAATAAAATGTGAATGATAAAACTATGACAGAGATGAAGCCCCAAATGTCCCACTGATTTGCACAGGCTAGCTTAGCTTGTTAGCTTCTGCCTTTTTTTCCCAATTTTCATGCATTCATGTTTATAATTTTGTATATTACTGGGCCTAGGCAGTTCCTGGTAATGTTGGTACATTTTCACTATTATTTTAAAGATATTTTTTTTTACCTTTGAATGATTTTGGTTGTTTTGCTGCCTCTTGATGTCGAATGTAAAATCTGCAATCTGAAGCAAAATCAGTTGACAACCACAAGCATTAATATACATAGTTCTAATATTTTTCTCATTAATTATACAAGTCTCATCTGATGGCTGGGAATAACATGAACGCATGGTTAGCATACTTTAAAACATGTCATCTCGTGTAAAGGTTGTGGGACTACTTCTACTGAAATTTTAATTCACATTCCGTCCACCCACTACCTGTTTTTCCCATCTTTACGCTTGTTCGTGAAGCGTGTCATTTACTTGTACAGAATGATCTTCGCAGCCTAATAAGATCTGACTTCTGTTGACATAAAAGTTTAGTTTATGCAAATACAGCTGGCATGGACAGGCAGCGCAGGAGGTGTACCAACCCTCAGAGCATCTGCAACCTTGTGTTTCCACAATATGTTTTTTTTTTTACTATCATCAGCTCCCTGTTACAGTTACAGCTCCCATGTCCAATTAGAGCTTCAAAACAGAAATGAAAGAACTGGGTGAGTGACTTGTTTGAATGTTGTTCCCAGCTAGTTGTAGTCTCAGCTTCAGATGGCACGCCACCCACTGTTCATTAACTGATCACCTAATGGATAGTGCACACAACAATCTTTTTTTTTAAAATACTGACTTCAAATGCACTGGAGAGATCTTGTCCAATCAAATCACCATTACTAAAATATATCACAGGCTTAACATAGTATCAGTAACTGGATTTAAGTCAGAAATGTTAAAATATAAAGGGGAAATCTAAAAAGGCTTCATTTATGCCCTTCCATTTTGTCCCATCCTGATTTCCTTCTCAACAGCACTGCAAACCCGGATAAGTTGGCAAAACTCAAAAAATTTGAGGCAATCAGTTTTTAAGTTAAGAAATTCAAAATTTAAGTAAAAAGAACTGGCAGATATTTATTTTGTACTCATATATTTTAATTGTTCTTAACTTGTCTTAACATTTTAATTGTTCTTAAAATGTTTGACTACATTTTAAGTCATACATTTAACTTTTTCATGTAACCTCAATTTTCATGTAACCGCAATGTGAACATTTTTATTAGTGTAAACACAGCTAGCTATGACAAGCTAATTTAGAAAATGCTAACTTGCTAATTTGCTAACATGTTAACAATAGCATGGTATAGCACTTGCTGAATGGGTACAGCAATATAAAGCATAACATAATTGCTCTCAAACCAAGCCACATGCATCAATTGATAATATCATGATGGTAACTCTCCAAAAACCCACATTAACAGAAACTCTTAGCATAACAAAACATTAATCACTACTAAATCTCCCACTTAACATTAATCTTGCACAGAAAACATTATATAACACTTAATTTTAGCATTTACTCTCCCTTTAAAGTGCCATGGGCAAAGCATGCTGAGAAATAGAAATCCCAGCCAGTTTCAGTTAAACTTAAGTTTGTCTAAATTAAAAGAAAGAAGTTCATAAAACTCAAATCAATGAAACAGTTCAGTTTACTTAAAATATATCAGTTCTGTGAACTTGAAAGAAAAAGAAAGTGCTAAATACTCATAAAAGTTATTTTGACTGAACTAATTTGTTTAATTTAAGTTTGTCCAACTCAAACCAATTGATTATTTTGAGCGTTAAGGTTTAGAATGAGGAAGTACATCAACACATTAGGAAAAATTGCACTCGTTAGAATAATTCACTGAGATTTTAAAATGTTAATAGGTTGGAACAATGAACACTTCTGACAAAGAAATAATAGCTGGATTTGAAGTGTGCAAAGGTTAGTGGCATTAGAGTTTTGTTTGAGGAACTTTGTTTGAGTAGCACGACTAGTTAACAATTCCACTTTGTATTTGTAAATATTTTTTGTGAAATAACTAGGACATATAACCTTCGGATGAATATTTTTCACCATTTTTACATTGTCCCCTGTACAAGAATTCACAAAGACTTTTTGGCCAGAATGTCTCTTTCTAAGTAGCTAAAACGTTTACATAAGCTGGTCACAAGGAAAAAAATGTCTGGCTACTTGAGACTATAGGGGTGTAGTGCTGGTCGAACTGGTGGACCAATACCAGCAAACTTTAGCTAGTGAAAGTTTTCAATAAGCATTCCAAAAACAAAACAAATGCTGGTGAGTAGTTATGCGGGGCTTTTTGGCATATGCCAGGGCTGCTAAATCCAGCGTCTGGAGGGCCATTGTCCTGCAGAGTTTAACATCATCCTGCTCCAGCACACCTGCCTGGAAGTTTCTAGTAATTCTGGAGACCTTGATTAGCAAGTTCAGGTGTGTTTAATTAGTGTTGGAGCTAAACTTTGCAGGATACTGGCCCTAGGAGCAGGATTGGACACCCTGGCATAGGTGTTTGCAAAAAGTATACTAGAGAGGGGCTTTGGAAAGTTTTGCACTTAGACAAAGGTAGAGCATACAAACAAACATATTCAGGGTTGAGTTGGAATAAAGCCCACGCTCTCAGAGCATTCATTATCGGACAAAGCGAATGCCGCTTTAATGAGATTACTCCCGCAGACTACGCTCCAGAGACAAAGCAATCTCTGCATCGGTTGTCTTGTTTACAGCTAATGGTAACATTTCACAGCCCCTTTAGATGGACAGCTCCAGTGCATTATTGCAGTAATCGATCAGAGCCTCGGCACACATGTGAAAGGCCCATTCATCGCTTCTGGACCACCCGTTTTCGCTCACACTTCAGCCCACCTCTCGGCGTATGAAAAAACTGAAAAAACAAGCCTGTCCATGCTGTGTGAACATGGCACGTATTTTCTTCTCACCTTAGGCGTGACGGTTTGACAGCTGCCTGTCGATTCGATGTCAGGAGCAGCCCCTGATATGCCACTGTCAGGATCTCTGAGGCGGACCCATCAGGTCTGCCAAGGGTCGTTGTGGGCAGGTGAAAGTGTGCCATGGATAGGTTAGGCCCGGAGCAACACTCTCATTTTGATTAATGGACCTCTCTGTACCCCTGAGTGAGCAATTATCAGAGGATCGGCACACTCGTTCATCACTGTAACAGAACAGTGGCACCGCCTGTACTGCGCAACCATACCCGGCCTGCAGAACTGCCTCCTTACAACACCACGCCACCGGTTCAGGCCAAGAGAAGAGCAGTGCCCGGATGAGGGGGAAGAGGGGAGTTTAGTGAAGTGGAAAGCAGAGTAGATAAAGTTTCCCTCGAGCACTAACTCAGCAGCCTCTTGGATTTGCTCTCTGGCTGCGGCGTGAGCTAATAATCAAGCCTCCTGCTTTCATCTACACTGGCGAACGTCCGCATCTCATTTCAGAATACCCAAACACAATCGTCTACATGATGCAAGAGCCCATTAGTGCAATGTTCTTCCCAACACACCAGGTTTAGGTTACGCTGCGACCTACTTCAAATAATCCTCATTTTCACAGGGCGAAACATGTCGGTGCTACAAAATGAGTCTATTTGCGCCAATACGCAGTGGCTGTCTTCAAGGCTGTTTTGCACTGATACTGTCACATTGAGAAAAAGCTTATTATGTTAATCTGCAAATCTATTGAGGACATCTGGCAGATGACATGCGTCTTTTACTCACACTGCCAAACATATTGACATTAAATGCGTTATTACATTAGAATTCAGCAATCAAATTCACACTGACACATGATCAATATGTAATTTGCAGATGTATTATTTCTCTGGCCGAGTAACACATCATTGATGAGCCTGTTTGAATAGGTTCACTTAGACAGACCTTAGTAATTCACTCAGACTTATCCATTGTCTCATAGCAAATGCTCCAATCTGATTGGCTGCCTTTCTTCTGGGAGTAAATGTACACAGTTTTAATTTCCCTGCCTGGAAACAAAGTCATGTTTACAAAGTCTTGGGTTGATACAATCAGTTAACCAATGGATTTGCCAACGTTTGACAGGTTTTTGTTGAATTTAGTTTGAAGCAACTGGCAGCAGGTTAACTCACAAGCTCAACTGCATATTCTGCGTTGTTTTGAGAGTTTCTGTACATATTACTTTTGGACGTGCAGATCTAATCACAGTGTAAAAACCATGGAAAAAATACATTTTATGATTGACAATCCTTGCCTTTGAAGTATCAGGAAACAATAAAATGAAGGAGTCATTAATAATTGCCAGTATTTGCCATAGCCATTTTAAAAATGTTTTCATTTTCCTGAGATCATCATAGTGGATGTGATCAAGTTTTAACATCTAGCTGGTCTCAGCGTTTACATGAAAACAAGACAAATGAGACTGCTTCTCTTAAACAAATTTCTATAAAGAATATAAATCACTGATAAACATCACCTATATCATGATTTTAAATGATGATTGGATGGCAAGTTAGAAAAAAGAATAATATAAATTTCACTTAGTTATTTGAGAGAGTCTGTTTTCATTACTGTCCCTCTTTACCTTAACAAGTTAGAAAAAGTGAGACAATAGATTTAGGTAAAGTATGATGGATTATGATCATTAATCATCATACTAATATATGCTAACATAAACCATTTCTTAGAGCCTGGATTTTTCCTGAAAATCTACTTAGCTGTGCTGTGAAACAAACATGAGATACACATACTAGCCTATACTGTATGTGTTACCCTGTATTACATGCTGGACCAAGCAAGTCATTTGGCCAATCTTGAATAATCTGTTTCTCATTTTCTGCAATCCTCGTACTGGGGAAAGCATTGACACCATAATATTTTCAGCTGGGAAAAAAAAAATAAAATTAATGAACAAGGCTTGATAAATGTAATGACTTAGATGATTAATTTGAAGAGGATGAAAATTAATTACTCGCTACCTCCTAGTGGGACCACTCTCAGAAATATAGTTTTATTAGTAAACCTCCTCAGCCTGTTAGAATGGAGCGTGCTGTCATCATTTCTAATCCCTAGACCCGATGATTTACCTGCTATTTACCTCTAACTATTAGTCAATTACCAGGCTGTCTTCTGGACCAGACCTTTGAGTTAATGGGTTTGGAGCAAGGCCAGGGTGTGATTTCTTTTCAACACAAGTCTAATGGGCTGTCTTGCGATGCATTTTTAATGCACCGCATTGAGTGCAAACCTCCTTTGCCAGCTATTCAGGTATTTTTCTCACATTGATTTTGTCTTCTCTTTTTCCTGCCGTGCAGATTTCGGCGTACTGAATATGCATGCTAATGCATGTCCTTTATTTTCATAAGCTATTGTTAAGACAGGTTCTTCTCTAAAGCTCATTTAGAGATTTTAATGCAGTTGGGATCTTCCTGCATGGTCCACTCAATTTAGATACAAGTATGTATAACTCCTCTAGTTCTACTCGCACCGCTCCGATCGGAATTCAAACCGACGTTTCTGGCATGGAAGGCGGGTGCAATAACAAGGATGCTAAAGACCATAGTCTCTAGCACACCTCTTGATGCCAGAGTAGTGAGGTTTACTCGCACAGCTCTAACTAGGTGGCCTCCGTTATACCCCCCCTCCCCCAAACCTCACTCCCATCCGGGTCATGGCACCAATATAACCCCTCCAGTTCTACTCGCACTGCTCCGAGCGGGATTCGAACCAGCACTTCCAACATGGGAGGCAGGCACACTAACAAGGACGCTAAAGGCCGCAGTCTCTAGCTTGCCTTTTAACTCCAGGGGAGTGAGGTTTACTCGTGCAGCTCTTACTAGAGGGCGTCTGTTATATTCACCCCCCTAAACATCATTCCTATCTGGGTCATGGCACCAATGTTACCCCTCTGGTTCTACTCGCACTGCTCCGAGTGGGATTCGAACCTAGGCTTCTGGCATGGATGGCAGGCGCACTAACAAGGACGCTAAAGACCACAGTCTCTAGTGCACTTCTTGACGCCAAGGTAGTGAGGTTTACTTGCACAGCTTTAACTAGGTGGCCTCCGTTACACTCACCCCCCTAAACCTCACTCCCATCCGGGTCATGGCACCAATATAACCCCTTCGGTTTTATTCGCCCAACTCCGAGTGAAATTTGAACCGGCGCTTCTGGCATGGAAGGCGAGTGCACTAACAAGGACGCTAAAGACCACAGTCTCTAGCGCACCTCTTGACGCCAAGGTAGTGAGGTTTACTCGCACAGCTCTAACTAGGTGGCCTCCATTACACATCCCCCCTAAACCTCACTACCATCCAGGTCATAGCACCAATATAACCCCTTCGGTTCTATTCCCCCACTCCGAGCGTGATTCGAAGCAGTGTTTCCGCCATGGGAGGCGGGCATACTAACAAGGACGCTAAATACCGCACTCTCTAGCATCAGTCTCTAGCGTGCATCTTGATGCCAGGGTAGTGAGGTTTACTCAGACAGCTCTAACTAGGTGGCCTCCGTTACACTCATTCCCCTAAAACCTCACTCCCTTCCAGGTCATGGCACCAATATAACCCCTTTGGTTCTATTCGCCCCACTCCGAGCGGGATTCGAACCAGCACTTCTGCCATGGGAGGCGGGCACACTAACAAGGAAGCTAAAGACCCTTGATGGACGGTTGTGCAGCCCACCATTAACATTACATACAAGAGTATGAACGTTCACTATAACCAATGATACAGACACTCAGCGACCTCCAGCAATGACTGGGTTCATGCATGTGTATTACATTTGCATGTATATGATATTAATCATTTAGTGTTTTAGCTTCAATGCTAATGGCAGTTTTTCACAGACATAGTTAACGCAAGGTCGTTTTGTCATGAATGTAATACACTTACAAAGCGCAGTATAAAAAGCTCCCTATAATGGCTTTCCTGACATCTTATTGCTTTTTAAGAGTGGAGTGAAACAGTTGAGTAAAGATCTGTATTTTGAATCTACATATTGCTTTCATGTCCTCTCTTTCATCTCCGTCTCATTCCCTTTTCTCTCTCTCCCCTGCTCTTTGCTCACTGGTTGTCTCCATCCGTTGCTCACATCTTTATTTCATTCCAATTTTCACCCAGCACGATGGAAATGGAGTGGGAGGGCTGGGGAGCTGGATAAGATGGAAGTGGCTGAAAGGAGACAAAAATAAAACCCAATTTCAACAATAGCTCAAACCCCTGCCTCAGTGTCTACAGGAGGACAGACCAGCGCACCATCAGCAAGTCCTGGAATTTTGTCTTTCGCTGTAGGGACTTTTTTTATGCTCTTTTTTTTTTCATAGACGTCCTTGAAAATAAGGCAGGCGAACAATGACTAGGGTGACTAAACAGTTGTGGCACTTTTTTCAGTGAAAAGAAAATACTATTCATTGCACCTGAAAAGCAAGATTCAAGGTTACAGGGAGGCACTTACATTCGAAGAAATGTGACATTGCAGAAATGTGAAGATTTTATAAAGTTATAATTTATTTATAATTTAAAATGGTATAAAATCCATTGTATTCATTTTCTGTTAAATGTTGTGTATTATTGGAACTGTAAAGTTGCTGTCAATAATTTTTAATTGAATATAAGTTTTATATTATAAAATATAAAATGTATTTATTTATATTATTTATTAATATTTATTTATAAAATATATTTATTTTATTTTTGCCACACTAAAATCATGTTAACACACATGTTTACATATTGTGGCTTTACTATTAAAACTCTACTATTAAAACTTTTACATTGTATGTGTTTCACTATAACCCAGATTAATGTTTTTATACTGAACCTTAAATATTCCTTTAATGTTAATAAATTTCCCTCTCTAGGTTTCTTTTTTCTATAGTGAGTCACTACTCGATTAGCTTTGTGTGTTCAACCTGTGGAGCCTGTCAGATGTGTGTAGAAGGGATGGATTAAGAGTGTTCTGTCCATCCTGGTCAGATGGCATTACCTATCAGTGAATCAGACCTATCATCCCCTCAAATGACAGCAAATTACTGCAACGCTGTCAGGTATGAGCTCTAATCACACACGGCTCTCTGAGGGGAATGTAATCACACCCCGGCCACACTGTAACTCAGCAACTGGCTTAAAAACTGCCCTCTGACATCCACAGAAGACCTTTTCACAGAATATATTATATGGGAAAACCATCACGTTAATATCATGGTGTTCTTTGGAGTATATGCGTATGATTATGTTATAGACCATCGTGGCCCTGAAAAGTACTTGAGCCACACTTAAAGGGTTAGTTCACCCAAAAATGAAATTTCTGTCGCCGACTCATTATTGGCCAGCTCCTGCGTCAGCATCACACGCATGCGTCATGGTGCTCACATGTACAATAATGAGCCGGCGTTCTGACGTAGAACACAGAAGTGTGTTCACTACATCAACAGCATAGGAGACTGACAGGGGAGAGAAGAAATTGTTGAATAAAGTAATTTTTGTTTTGTTTTTGTGCACAAAAAGTATTCTCGTCACTTCATTACATTAAGGTTGAACCACTGTAGTCACATGGACTATTTTAATGATGTCTTTACCACCTTTCTGGACCTCAAAAGGTGCAATGACATTGCTGTCTATGTATGGTTCAGAAACCCTCGTATTCCATCAAAAATATCTTAATTTGTGTTCCGAAGATGAATGAAGGTCTTATGGTTTTTGGAACGATATGAGGGGGAGTAATTAATGACAGAAATTTCATTTTTGGGTGAACTAACCCTTTAAAATGTCATTTGATGAGATATCATTATCAAACCAAGTGGCATCTGCAAACAAGCAATGAGCCTTTCTTTTGTTTTAGTGATTTTTAATGGATGTATAAACATGTCAACCACAACATTCACTTAAATTTTTTCAAAAATGTATCTATTTAAAATTTTACTTTTCTTTCCAAAAAATGTTTTGCTTGGAAAAAGGTGATTGTGTTTCTTTCTTTAAAATGAATGCTAATTGGTTTGATGATTAAAAAAAAATGAACTTTCACTGTTGTTATTTTCACTTAAACCACCCTTGTTCACATTACTTAAAAAACTCATGAATGTAATTTAATTGCATTGTTTCTACTAAAAATGAATATCGTCAGCTTTACTTAGTAAGTGTTTGTTCAGTCAACTTAACATTGTTGAGTGAAACGCACAACTTAATGTTGACATAACTAACTGGGCAGTGGATCTGTAGTTCCCAGCATGCTTTGCAAGGGACTGCATAAGGAGAGTAAATTTAGGGATTAAAGTTTTATTTTATGTGTTTTTCAGTAAAGGGAAAGATGTTGTTAGTTTATGTTAGTGTTTAATGTTAATTTATGTTGGACATTTAGATGAGTTTCTGTAATGTTTTTGAATTTTGCGGTTACCATTATGCAGAAGAGTGGCGCCTGTGTTTAGGCTGTGAGCCTCATATAGCATGTTTAGGATGGAATTCCTGCTCTCAATTCAATTGAGTTTGTTCAATGAGTTATTATTTTTTTGAGTGCATTTTGTAGAGAAAAATAAGGTAAATTAAGTCAATAAATGTGTTCACCTTATGTAAACATAACATTATTAAGAAAACTTTTGTTCATACAACTAAATTGTTATTTGTACAAATTACTCAATATAGTTGCGTGGAACCACTTGACACTTCTTTTTTAAGTAAATGCAACAATTCATTTTTTTGAGTGAGGGCCCATTTGACACAGCTTTTAACCAAAAACTGAAAACTTTTTATGTATTTTGGCTGTTCAACAATGGCGTTTTTGGGGTCTAGAAAAAACATCAACTTTTGAAAAAAGGGTTTCAAAATGCACATTTTTGAAAAACGATACTGTTATCGCCTTCATGTAAACTACAGAAATGCGAAATTGTGAAAACTGTGACATAATGCGCATGCGTATTACATGTTCAGTCTATAGGTATGCATGAGTACTTGACAACCAAAACAACAATGGCAGACTACAGGACTGTGTTTGTGCTGCATGAGTGTAGATTTACTGCACCACTACTACCAGCAGAGACACATTATTTACCTTTATCTTGATTGTTTGCATTCACTGTTCTGTTTAAGTATGCGTATGTGTGCAGGCATGTAGTGTTTCTTTACAAAGTAACATCACCAGCTACTGGCCTGGCATGAATAATACAGCATTTTTAGTCGTTTTCGTGGATCTGTGTGAATGGGAATCATTTTGACTGCATTGTCGCAAAATTTTTCAAAAATGCAAAGGAAAAATGTTTCCGTTTTTAGTACATCGATGTCGTGTAAATGTACCCTAATATAACACAGGAGCGTCCCTTGGCCTTACCTGAATTTTTTAAATAGCATCTTATTTTCAGCTTTTTTAAGTTTTGTTTTTTTATTACTTTTTTATGTGTGCACTACAGCAACTCAAATCAGAATGGCAAATGCATGCACATAGCAATATCTTATTTTTAGCTACAGTAGAATAGACAAACTCTAATTTGTTGTTTTGAATGTTAGAGCTCTAATCTTAAAGTGATAGAAGAATCTTTTTTCTCTCTCTCTCTCAAATTATGCCAGTGCTCAAAATGAGCTGTTACTCCAGTAACCCATAATAGCAAATGCACTCACAGTCCTTATTTAGCAACTTACTAAGAACTTTTTTTTAAAACATGCAATGGCTTCAAAATGTATTTTTGAGGTACGACTGTATGTAACTTCTGTTGTAGAACAAAACATAAAAGTCTTCTCAAGTCAAATTAACCGCAGACCTTATTTTTGTCATAACTGCTATGCTAAAACCCCAAAGGAAATTCCCGAGGGAACCCATGGCTTAAAAATGCAAATTCTGCTCCAGGTTTTAGGACTATAAACCGAATAGCTCTATATAGCCTTATTATTTATTTTCCTTTCGAAATGTAGTTCATTCAGTCTCAAAGAGTTAATTTACCCAAAATTTAAATTCTGTCATTTACTTACCCTCATGAGGTTCCAGAGCAACACAAAAAAAGATATTTTGGGAATTGCCTTAGTGAAATGAACAATGGATATCAATGGTAACCAAAGCTCTTAGGTTACCAATATTCTTCAATGTGTGTGTGTGTGCGTGCGTGCGTGTTGCACAAAAGAAAGTCATACAGTTCTGGAAAGAGTAAATGATGATAATTTTCATCTTGGTCATAATCTCTTCTTTAATGCATTCAGTTCTTTTTGAGGAAAGGAACAAACCTATATAGCAACATTATAGAAATCACACATAAAGTAAGAACAATAGATATGTATAAAAACAAGATGGTGATCAAATTAACAGCATCCAATTTGTGTGAAAAGAGATTTACAGTTTTTCTCAGTCGCTTTGGAGCATTTCTCAGATCACAACTGAAATTCTCAAAGCTACTTGTTCAACCTCCACATCATATACTCACTTGTGCACACCATAAAAGCAATTTCTCATTCTTTTGAACAAATTGCAAATGCTTTTGTACAGTCATGCAGTTGATTATGTACAATTGTCTGCTGTTTTCTACATTATCAATTGTTTATGTCATGTTTGGTTTCCTGTTGAATAGTCTTACCCCTCAAAACATCTATGCATTAGTTCCTTGCATAAGTCATTAAATGCAAAATGGTTCAACTAGTTGTCATAAACTGTCAACCATATTTTCTACACATTTTTATTAGATGTGTCCTGAATTGATGAATTGCGGAGGTGAAATCTGAATTTCACTAATGAAGGTGAATGTAAAGCATTAGATCAACCAGTTCTCTAAAATAGCTCAGATTTCATCTCATGAAGCTTCATTTGGCAAGGGCACAACACAGTGTTACAAATTCTCACATTGGAAGAACAACAAGGAAACAAACAGTGTCAACAGCTGGGAAGAAGAAGAGGAGTAAAGATGTGTGGTGGAAGGGTACAGAGGCAAAACAGTGGAAGAGGTCAAGATTGTAGACATTTTTCTGATGAAATAAGGGCCACTATTGTGGACAGCTGAAGCAGGTCAAAAGGTACAGCCGAATGTTGGGAGAACAACCATGTCCTCAATCATTCAAATGTCTGTAGACAGAACATGTATGTAATCAGACAATGTTCAATATACTGTAATACTGTGTGTTACTGTAATGCTATATTACAGTAGTCCACTTGCATTTTACATTATACAGTAAATATACTTCATAGAGACATAATGTATGACTCTAATGACTCTAATGAAATATATATATATATATATATATATATATATATACACACACCGATCAGGCATAACATTATGACCACTGGCAGGTGAAGTGAATAACACTGATTATCTCTTCATCATGGCGGGATATATTAGGTAGCAAGTGAACATTTTGTCCTCAAAGGTGATGTGTTAGAAGCAGGAAAAATGGGAAAGCATAAGGATTTGAGCGAGTTTAACAAGGGCCAAATTGTGCCAAATTGTGATGGCTAGATGACTGGGTCCAAAACTGCAGCTCTTGTGGGGTGTTCCCGGTCTGCAGTGGTCAGTATCTATCAAAAGTGGTCCAAGGAAGGAACAGTGGTGAACCGGCGACAGGGTCATGGGCGGCCAAGGCTCATTGATGCACATGGGGACTGAAGGCTGGCCCTTGTGGTCCGATCCAACAGACGAGCTACTGTAGCTCAAATTGCTCAAGAAGTTAATGCTGAAAGGTGTCAGAATACACAGTGCATTAGTTTGTTGCATATGGGACTGCATAGCCGCAGACCAGTCAGGGTGCCCATGCTGACCCCTGTCCACCACCGAAAGTGCCAACAGTGGGCACGTGAGCATCAGAACTGGACCATGGAGCAATGGAAGAAGGTGGCCTGGTCTGATGAATCACGTTTTCTTTTACATCACGTGGATGGCCAGGTGCGTGTGCGTCCCTTTCCTGGGGAACACATGGCACCAGGATGCACTATGGGAAAAAGGCAAGCTGGCAGAGGAATTGTGATGCTTTGGGCAATGTTCTGCTGGGAAACCTTGGGTCCTGCCATCCATGTAGATGTTACTTTGACACGTACCACCCACCTAAGCATTGTTGCAGACCATGTACGCCCTTTCATGGAAACGGTATTCCCTGGTGGCTGTGGCCTCTGTCAGCAGGATAATGCACCCTGCCACAAAGCAAAAATTGTTCAGGAATGGTTTGAGGAGCACAACAACGAGTTTGAGGTGTTGACTTGGCCTCCAAATTCCCCAGATCTCAATCCAATCGAGCATCTGTGGGATGTGCTGAACATACAAGTCAGATCCATGGAGGCCCCACCTCACAACTTACAGGACTTAAACGATCTGCTGCTAACATCTTGGTGCCAGATACCACAGCACACCATCAGGGGTCTAGAGGAGTCCATGCCTTGACGGGTCAGGGCTGATCGGTGTATATATAGTCTCGTATTTTTCTTTATATCACAATTGTACTGTAATTTGTTGACAGACGAACACTAAAAGTATAACCGTGAATCCCATCCATGTTGCAATCAATATCCCACATAGAGTAACATGTAAATTTGTATTGTTGCCATACAGATAAAGTACAGTCTTGTGTATTTTGCAGGTAATCTATTGTGTGTTGCTGTTTGTACAAATTGTTTTGAGAAATGCACATAATGGTTTGCCAATATTAAGGATGATCTGAGAAATGCTCCAAAGGTACTGAGAAAACTGTAAAACTTTATAGAAGAACTTCTTGCTATATAAAGGCAGGCATTTAATGAGTGTAACTGAGAAGCAGTTCTATAATTAAAACCAGTCATATGATTCTAATTTTTCTTTTAGCTCTATAACCTTTAATGTTTTGTTCTCAGCTAAGATCAGTGGCTCTTTCTTTTTTTGTTTCTTTCTTTGTTTCCTGGTGTGTTTTACCCCAATATTAGTTATTAAAGCAACATAAATTTGATTTATTCTTTATTAACTCCAGAAGAGCGTTATGCATATGGAGAATAATGATTAAAATAAATAAAAATGTCATATGTACCAGCCTTGTGGGCTTAATTTACATGAGCTAATTTAGTTGGGTCACAGTATATCCTGTAAATGTTAGCAGGTCTAATCGTGCTCCTGATCCAAATCAATGGCATTTATACATTTTAAGTGTGGCGTAAACACTTTTTGGGGTCACAGTATTAAAGTACTGCCACTTTTCTGTTGTTGTTTGTTTTGAGGGCATGTAGGCCAGTTGTTTGACCTGACCAGATCTTCAAGAACATTACACTGTCTAGAATAATATTATTCCAGTCTAGTCACACCGCATTCATATGAGCTGATCTACCGAGACTCCATCTTGAAATCAATATCCACCACCGGCTGTGGAACTGAGTAATAATATATTAGCAATTGAAATTCATAGATCTTGTGTGTGCACTTTTTCCACTTTCCAGAGAGCTTAAAGTGTTGCCCAATACTGCCTGATTGGGAATAGATGCAATGATTGACAGGTCATGATAATGTGTAGAACAGCAGAAGAATCTCCCTACATTCACTTCAGCTTGACACAGAGAATCAAACATCACATACTGACAGTGAAGGTAAAGAATTCATTACAGAGTTAGACAATAACAAATCCAAAACAATAAAAAATTCATTCATCATCAATTTTGCTTCTCTTGGACAATCTCAAGCGTATAGCGCTAAGAGCTAAGAGCTTTGCCATTCAGTTAAATGTATGGTAAAAAATACGGTAGCAATGTTTTAGGTTTTACTGATCAAACTTAAATTTACAGTAAAATACCGTATTTCATTAACTGATATTAAAGCAGTAAGCTCCAAGAAGCCGTGGTTTTCAGTGAATTTATAACAGCTAAGGGGCGTTGTGTGCCTAAAACCCTCTTAGCTGTTATAAATTCACTGTAAACCACAGCTTCACGGGGCTTATTGCTTTTATAATACGGTTACCACACAATACAAATATTAAAGCCAAAAAATATGTATCAATGCAACTTTTATGAAGTAAAATTATTAAAAGGCTTCCTTCCGCTGGAAAAAATAGTCCCTGACCGTGAACAGCAACAGAAGTTACATTTATTATGCCATTAGATGGCGACAAAGATTGTCTTTATGAGTGAGCCACTCAGTCGCAAAGACCTTTATATTGAAACTTGTGAAACTTGTTGTGAACACAGAACAAGGCGCAAATGCTTTGTTTTTCATGTCCGCGGGTTGAATCGACGCCAAATAATGTGATATTTAGCCCCTGGAATGTGAATTTTACCAGGGGAGCCCCGCCAAAAACGCGGATTTTACCTCCCGGAACGCCGTGGGACCCCCCTGAGATGGAATTGGGCTAGTTTTGGGCTAGTTTTGAGGAGCAATTGGGCGGGTTTTGTTGTGAAAACCTGGCAACCCTGGTCAGCAGGGCACAGGAAAACACATTAAATGTTAAAAGGACAAGATCGCAGCGGACATTCAAACTGATTTTTTATTATGAACATAGGACTGACCTGAGGGAAAATGCTAAACCTCAATACAGGTAATACACTCGATATCTCTCTCACAATACTCTTCTACATAATGCAGTAAGCTTCATGTTTACGTTGCTAAGAGTGGTTGCTAAGACAGAAGCAGCAACATACACACTCAGTGGCGCAGCGATACTTATATAATGCTGTCAGCTGTATGTTTTCGGGAATTTTACAACGGCTTCGAATGCGGCTCGACCAATCAGAATCAAGAATCAACCTGAACTATCCGTTTTATAAAATGTTAATTTACCATCTTAATGAAGAACTAATATCTGTTTTGTACCTTTATGCAATAAACATTAATTTAACAACATTAAATGTAACATAAAACCCTAATGTGCATAACTGATTAGAAAAAACTAAGAAGAAACAGAGATATTTCAACAAAAATACATCAAATGTGAAGTCAATTTACGTTTTTTTTCACTTCCAAAAACTGTATATTTAACGGTATTTTCCTGTAAAATTAAATTAAATGCATGATTAGATCTATTACAGTTATTCACCATATATAGTACAGAAACTTTCTGTAAACCAATTAACTGTTTTTCACCGTATCATTTTTAGTCTTTTACCATTAAAATCACGATCATTTTTACAGTGTATATGCTTGCATCACACCCATGCCAGAATTGCATTATTATGTGCTGTGTAATGAGTGTTAATATTTTTAAAATGTTTATGATTTCTGTTTCAAATATAGTAGGCACTCTGCACGCTACTATTTTGCTCCATCTATAGTTATTGTTCTGTTACAGATGTGCCTTGTTTTGTTCAGTAATACCATCTGTTCTTTTTGTCCTTGGCCTTTTTGTTCATCTCTCTCTCTCATGTATTTCATTCTGAGTGGTTTGTATCTGTACATTTGTTCCCTTGTTCACTGAATATCTGCTTCTGTTTTGATTATGATATTGGATTACCTTCATTACTCGGATGGATTCTGATTCCAATATTTTGTTATTTTGACTAAAACACTGTACTCGGATCCTTCAGACTGATTACATCTTGTGTTGTTTCTCGTGCATTGAAAAAATGGGCCAGTGAGCGAGAGCAGCCAGAGAAAACTGGAATAATTATGAGCCCCAGAGAAATGCTTGACCTTTGATTCATGACACACCAAATATTTAGGGTATAATTAGAAGATAAAAAATTTCAGTGCAGCAACCATGTCATTTTAATCCCAAATGCCTATCATAAATTATTCTTTCTTAATGAAGAAAAAAACAACAACAAAAAAAACATTAAAAACATTTTTTTCTTCTCTAAGACAGTTATCAGATTATGCAGCAAATGACACAGATACTATTTAAAATTACACAAAATAAAGACTCCATATTCATCCTCATTTGCTTATGTCAGATGCATATATCTTTATTATTTTACATATTGTAGATAGATAAATATTTACTTCTCCTGAAGGTAAAACATTCCATCTGTATATAAACTAAACTTAAGGGTATTTATTGACATACCGGCTATAAGACAGATGGTTTTATATCCACAGTGGAGAAGATCCTTATTTACACACTCCCGATGTACAGGTTTAATATTTAGTGGAAATTTACAGTCTTAAAGGAACATTTCCACCATAGTTTGGAAAATAATCTAGCATACTTTTTTTTTCTGATTGTGTACTTATTAGCCTGTCTGTCTAGTGCATGTCCTTTAAAACATAATTCAGTATTATAAATAGTACATTCACATTTCATTAAGATTTCTTTGAGAAGAAATGCACCTTCCTTTTAGAAGTAATGATAAATGCAAAGTTTTGGTATCCTGATACTAATTTAAGGTGGATACCACATCCAAAAGAAAAGAAATCCAATGAACATTTTCAAATGACTATTTTAGGTTCTGGATTAGAGAGATTAAACTGTAGTGTAATTATTAAACACTATTGTCTTCTTGAAGTATTAACAAAAAAATTAAATTCATTCGCCGTCAGTGATCAAAATCAAAATGGAAACTCATACTGTAAAGGTGCGGTCACAATACCAAAATTTTGCAAACAAAAAAAGGTCCATTGTCCATGTGCATCGGTCGGGTTCCGGAAGTGTCTAAAACCTCTCTGATTTCATCAAAAATGTGATTCCGAAGGTCTTACGGATGTGGAACGATATTAGTGTGAGTAATTAATGACAGAAATTTCAGTTTTTGGTTGAATTTACCCTTTAACAATCGAATTCCTGAAGAAAAACTACATTACCCATGATCTTGTACGGAAAATTACACCAATCAGAGAGCCGAATCAGGCCAAATGCGCCAAAAGAACTCGTTGGCTCCGCCCACTCCTAAAAAGCATTCCCTACACTCTCAAAATACTGAAATATTTGAAAATATATGCATATTTGGAAATAAACTTAAAGTATATTGTTTATATATAATCTAAATGAGTAGTTTTATATTCAATTCGATATTTGATTATGCTGTTCGCAATGCTTCATGGTAGAGCTGCACGATTCATCGTAAAAAGATCGCGATCTCGATTCAAGCACCCATGCGATCCTACTTTATTAATGACAACGATTCTCCCGCATCTATTAAACCTTTGACAAAATCATACCGGAACGTTCAAATCTTTGTTCGTGCTGCCAGAGCCAGAGAGAGACGTTTTGAATCACACATTAGTTATTTCTGTGTTATTCACATAATCACAGAAGTACTGTGATATAAGTTTTAAGTTAGTATTCAAACACCGATGTCTACGATAGCGATCAAAATAGAGCAAACTTTTGAAACGAACTTGGCACGTCAAATAACGGTTGTATCAATTACATCTAATTCCACTAGGTGGCGACAACTGACTGTTAAAAAATGTATTTGTAATTGAATCGTTCATTCAAAAGATTCGTTCAAAAACACTGATTCATCCAGCAATGAAACCTCTAGTAAATTACATGTTATTTTGTTTGGTTGTATATTCAGAATCGCAGGAGAATTGTGATCTCTATTTGAAACCAAAAAATCGTGATTCTCATTTTATCCAGAATCGTGCAGCTCTACTTCATGGGATTGTAGTTCTTTCCCTCACTAAAGCCGTTAAGTACACAGTCTTATACCTTTGTATTTTTGTTTGATTTTCAAATACTTTTTTGCTTCAAATCAAAGTTTGTAATGTTGTGATTCACGTCGTAGCTGATTGGTTTGGTTCATGGCGTATAACTCTTTAACAAAGGCTTTTTTTGAAATCCCTATGGGAGATATGAATGGGGGGAAAAATGGTTACATTTTATTTTAAGGTGATGTAGTTACATTGTACTTCCTCAAATAAGTACTGAGTAATATTAATTAACTATATGTACTTACTATAGAGTTAGGACAGTTAGGGTTAGGGCTCAGTTTAGGGTTAGGTACTTGTAATTATGCATAATTTACTGTTATTATTGTGAGTACAAGTAGTAACGTGTAACTATGTCACCCTAAAATAAAGGGTTACCAAAGAAACTTCCGGAACCAGTGCCGCTGAAAAGGTGGACTAATGCACTTGTCAATAGTATACTATTGTCAATAGTATAGTGATGTATAAAGCACAGTTCACACAGAAAGCAGCTTTCTGTTGGTCAGTGCAGCAAGTTTGTTACAAACTTGAACCAGTTTTGAAGTCTGGAGAAATCTCTGCCCTTAAGCCAAATTCCCAATCCATCACATTCTTATTGAAAACACGTACGCAATAAATGTGACCACACCTTAAGTGATTAAAACATTCTACATAGACAGCATGAGGTCACTCATTCAAATTCAATTAAATCCCACAATTTACATAAAAATGACTTTACAAATGATTTACAAATTCATTGTGCTTCTGTTTCATGAATGAGGCCAATGAAGCACATGAGAGGCTCAGTCAACACAGCTGATTCCTGTTGAGTTTCATGTTAGCATGTTGCTAAGCTAAAGACTTGAAAAATGGCTTATGACATGGCACAATTCACAATCAGATTTGTCAGAGCTGATTAAATTATTCTTTGTATTTATAGATTATACTTTGAAATTGCTGTTTACTATTTTAAATGGAAATTTTAGTCACAACGTGTTCTGGGATTACCTTATCTGTGAATGATAAATGCTGCACTGCCGACTATTTTTGGAATAGCGCTGGGATTCGCATTGGGGGAGAGCTTATAAATGTTGCAGATCACTAGGTTTTGGAACAGAGCAAACGCCTTTGTTTGTCTTTTAATTTGAGAAGGCCACCGCTGGATGAGAGATCTGGAATAGATGGTCCACAAGAGACTGTGTTCTGAAAAAGAAAGAAAAACAACTATTGGATGACAAGTTTCAGCCAGTCACTTTCACATAATCTGAGATATCAGTGAAGCTATAATATTAGAGCTAAATTATATTACAGTGGCTGAGCACAGAAGTGATATGTTTGCTATGCTAATGCGACTTTTTTTTAGTCTAATATAATTTTGTGTTGCAGTTAAACGTAAACAATGTTTGCACGCACACTTTTTAACACATGGAACAATATTTTACCTTACATTTGGGACGATCCACAAAACATACTATTTATTTATACTATTGATCAAAGTTTCACCAAATTCTTCAGCTATTATTTGAATAATAATATACTTTATATTCAGACCAATGGCTCATTCGCTGATAGGGACAGCACCAAAAGTGTTGATTACTTTAAAATTAGTAATTACTATTTGAACCAATTCATCCATCCATTCCGTCGTCAATCACTCCATCCCTCCCTCCATCCATCCCTCCATCCATCCATCCATCCGTCCATCATCAATCCCTACCTCCCTCTTGCCATCCATCCATCCATTGATCTATCTCTTCCTCCCTCCCTCCATCCATCCATCCATCCCATCATCAATCTCTCCATGCATCCATCCATCCATTAATCCATCCATCCGTCCGTCCGTCCGTCATCCATCCATCCATCCATCCATCCATCCATCCACTTACCCATCCACCCATCCATCCATCCATCCATCCATCCATCCATCCACTCAATTATTCATCCCTCCCTCCCTCCCTCCCTCAATCCCATCATCAATCTCTCCCTTCCTCCATCCATCCATCGCATCATCAATCTCTCCCTCCCTCCTTTCTCGGCATCCATCCATCCATCCATCCATCATCAACCCCTCCCTCCATCCTCCATCCATCATCCCATCATCAATCTCTCCCTCCCTCCCTCAATCCATCCTCCATCAATCCCATCATCAATATCTCCCTCCCTCCATCCATCCATTGCATCATCAATCCCTCCCTCTCTCCCTCCCTCCCTCCATCCATCCATCGCTCCCTCCCTCCCTTCTCGGCATCCATCCATCCATCCATCCCTCCATCCATCGCATCATCAATCTCTCCCTCCCTCCCTTCTCGCCATCCATCCATCCATCCATCCATCCCATCATCAATCTCTCCCTCCATCCATCCATCCATCATCCCATCATCAATCTCTTCCTCCCTCCCTCCATCCATCCATCCATCCTCCATCCATCCCATCATCAATCTCTCCCTCCATCCATCCATCCATCCATCATCCCATCATCAATCTCTCCCTCCCTCCCTCCATCCATCCATCCATCCATCCATCCATCCATCCATCCATCCATCCCATCATCAATCTCTCCCTCCCTCCCTCCCTCCATCCATCCATCGCATCATCAATCTCTCCCTCCCTCCCTTCTCGGCATCCATCCATCCATCCATCCATCCATCCCCTCTTCAGGCAAATTATAAACTACCATTTAAAATCTTGGGGTCAGTAAAATTTTTAAAAATATTTTTTAAACTTTCTTATTCTAATTTAATCAAAAAGTACAGTCAAAACAAAAACATATTTTATAAATTATAAATTTTATTACAATTTAAAATAGGTGTTTTCTATTGTAATATTTTAAAATGTAATATGATGCTCAAGAAACATTTCTATTATTATCAATGTTGAAAACAGTTGTGCTGCTTCATATTTCTGTGGAAACTGTAATACATTTTTTTTCAGAATTCTTTGACGAACAGAAAGTTCAAAAGATTTTTTTTTGTGACATTATATGACTTTACTCTCAATTTTGATCAATTTAATGTGTCCTTGCTGAAATAAAGTATAAATAAAGACCGACTGACCCAAAACTTTTGAATGGTTAAAAATGATCCTCCTGGGTACTTACAAACAAACATTCGAATACACATGCCACACATGGCAACAACACTGGCGATGTTGAGAGCTCGGCCGCACTCCGGACTCATCAGACAGTTCTTGGTGCTTATACAGCACCTGCAGCAGCAGCCCTGCGTCTTATCAGCGGAGCGGCTTTGATTAGTGTTGCTCGTGTGCTGCTGGGTAATAACTTCTTCATAGGACGGTGGTGGGTTCTTGTAATCCTCCTCCATGGCTAGTCTCCTTGATCGGCCCTAAGGGAGGATGAGACAGTTACACTGGGACTCACGGTTGCGGAGAATCAATCGATGGTAATTACGTTCCAGTATCTGGGAGCATTGTTTCATTGCCATTAACTGATATGGAAATAAATCAATGCTGTATGGATCTCGCAAGCTTTATCTGAATGCTGTTGACACATTGCTCCACGGAGAACTCCAAAGTTGGAAAGTTGTTTTGAACCTGACAATTAGCTAACGTGACGGTGCTTGCCTGTTTTTTTACATCGATGACTTAAATGGGTACAATGAGTGACATAGTTATGAGATGAATGTGTCAGTATTAAGCTCAGCCCTGAAGCTCAAAGGCAAAATGCCAGTAAAATTATTAAAAAAAAAACAAGCATTGAGCTCCTCCTAGTCATCCGTCTCTCTTTCACAGACTCAAAGCTTAGAGCTCCTAAAGAAGTAGAACGGAGGGCACTTTTATTAAACCAAACTTTTCACACCAAAAAAATCAGTTCCAATCAAATAATTTACCCAAGGACAAGACTGCGGGCGATAGATATGTTTCAGATTGCTCAAATTATCTGAAAACTGTCATTTCAATTCAATGTACCTTTTTCAAGTCCCTTCAGATGTTTAGAATCTTCTTTTTTTTTCTTTAATCTTCCTTTTCTTCTTCTTCAGTCCCAGTTCTGTTTTTTTTTTTTTTTTCATGAAATTGAGAACAAATTAAAATCCTCAATCATTGCACTGTCACAAAAGGAGAAAAGAGCATAGAAACGACATTCTCTGCTTCTCAGACGATCTTGTTTACCTCGTTTGTATCTGCTGTCCTCTTTCCACCTTTTAAAAGTCACCCTAAAAAGTCAATTTCAACAAGTTAACTCAAAATTACCTAAGTTGTCTTTCCCGTGATGTTGACAGGGCTAATCTGACGTACACCTGGGTGGATTCTTATAAATACTGTACCTCTGTGACGGCGCGTTCCACAGGGTGTGCAAATCAAGTTTTTCCTGCCTGTCCTCTGAGAGTCAGTTGTTCTAGAGCATACCATGTCAAGCAAAATGTTTGTTTTTTTGTTTTTTGCATGAGTGCACAAGTGTTTTCACTTCTAAATTTCTTACTTTTTTTCAGGATTCTTTGATTAACAGAAAGTTTAAAGAACCACATTGATTTAAAATTGAAATCTTTTGTTAGTTCTGGTCCTCAAATCTGATTGGCTGAGAGGTCTTCTAGGAGTGCTGCTAGTTTTCCTGCCTGTCATCTGAAAGTCAGTCATACTTGAGATTTTTTTTGTTAGTTTTTTTTTGGCATGAGTGCAAAGTGTTTTCACTTTTGAATAGATTCTCTAGACACTTTGATAATTCACAGAATCAGTTGTATTTGCTGCTACAATATACAGTATTCAGTGTGCAATACAAATTGTGCAATCCTGTATATACACATTGCATCATGGGCTACAAATGCACTGTAAAAAAAAAAACATTTCCTTCATAGTTTTCAGTCTCTTGCTGTACAAAAAATGGCATCATGAAGTAGGAAACAAGTCTTCATCCAACCCATCAGGTTCCATTACGTATGTCAGGTGATCTAAACCAGTTGACCTCCTTCCAGATGAGAACCTAGAAGCCAAGAAATAATAATTACATAAAAAAATTACAATAACTCTTGTTAACACTTGTATTAAGGTTTCATTATTTCACAAGAATACCCCTGTGAAAAATTAGGCCTACAGATTGGCATATATTTGCAATTAAAACACTTAAAGTGATAGATAACCCAAAAAATGAAAATTATACCATGATTTACTCACCCTCAATCCATCCTATGTGTATATTGCTATGGGGTATATGGGTTTTACTTTTATGATGGATGGATGCACTTTTTTGGGGCTTCAAAATCTCTCACCTCCTTCACTACCATTATAAAGCTTGGAAGAGCAAGGATATTTTTTAATATAACTCCGATATACACCTAGGATAGCTTGAGGGTGAGTAAATCATGGGATAATTGTCATTTTTGGGTGAACTATCCCTTTAAGAGTGTTATTTGACCCACTTAAGTAGGACTTGAATACATCTTTGTAATTTCATAATCACTTTAATTGTAATTATGGTTAAGTGCACTGCCGAATATAGTGACAAGCATTTATCCATCAATCCATTCTCCAAACCTTTCATCCTTTGTAGGATTGTGGGATGCTGGAGCATTTATGATAAAATAAAATTTACTTTCATGTAATTTCTCTGTAAACTTGTTGGTAATGCGTTTACATATATTTGTAATTACACATTTGTAATGACAAAGATGCAGTTTAGTACATTAAAAATATGTAATTTTTTTTGGATAACACAATACAGTTGTATTGTGACAAACATGTACTTTAAATGTGCTTTAGTCAACACATCAAAATTTAAAGCACAACAAAAGATTGTTAAAAATAAAAAAAATGTTTAATTTTACAGTGTACTTAATTGTGTTAAGAAACACTCATAAAAAAACTTACACATTTACTTCATTAATATTATATTATTATTTTTTTAACCCTCTGGTCCTCTTTGTTTAGGGGTCACACTTCTTTGCAGTCCAATGTGAAGGAAGCCTTGAAATGGGTTACTTTTTTTGTAATATATTTTACATATCTAATATACATAAAACTTTTTTATGAAATATATTTTTGTTCAATAGTATTTTTTGATTATTATTTAAAATGTTGAGGGTATTTTATGACACTATGCAATATTTATACATTTTAATTAACTATTTTCCCCATTGAAAATAATACACATTTTTTTTCTAATATATTTTTATTTATTTTTTTTTTAATTAAAGCAGTATTCCATGTTAAAATTTGGATTTATCTGGATTTGGATTTATACTTAGACATTCTCAAAGACTACTTTTTGTCAAGGTTTAGATTTTTTTGGTTTGAAATGTTGATTTGAAGTGTCAGTTTTTGCATTAATTTTACTACAGTCAAACCTGAACACAAAGGAGGACATTTTCTTACACATAACATCAAAATTCAATAAAAATGTAACAAAGAAACAGGTGTGTTTTATCACAGCTTAATAAATCTGAATCTGATTGGATTTCATCCTCTTATTTGAGTCTTGGCTCAATTTTACCATATTGTTACAGCCACACCGATTCATTTGTGTGTGTATAATAGTGTGTGTGTGTGTCTGTGAGTGTGTGTGTGTGTGTAAGTGAGTGTGTGTGTGTTTGAGTGTGTGTCTGTTTTGTACTCTCGATGTCCACTTTTTTCTGTACAGTGGCTAAATTTTAGCTTGTACCACAAAAAGATTCTCTGAGTATTCATATTTCCCATTCATTTCTTATGTCGGTCATTTAAAAAAAATTAAATAAATAAAAATTTGACCCTTTAACATATCCGAATCATGTCCATAACTTTTTGTGTGTTCAAAGCTAATGCCAACAAAAGTCAACAATGTTCATCCCATTCCGATGACGCAAAAAAAAATGTAAAATTTCAAAACGGAAAGTTTTTTGGTCATTTTTGACCGAAGAGGGCCAGAGGGTTAAAAATCTACTTTAAAGATTCGAAGTACACTACTAGTGCATATTCAACACAATTAAAGGGTTAGTTCACCCAAAAATGAAAATAATGAAAATGAAAATAATATTGATGGCCGATTTCAAAACACTGCTTCATGAAGCTTTGGAGCGTTATGAATCTTTTGTGTTGAATCAGCGGTTCGGAGCGCCAAAGTCACGTGATTTCAGCAGTTTGACACACGATCCGAATCATGATTCGACTCCGAAGCTTAATGAAGCAGTGTTTTGAAATCGGCCATCACTATATAAGACGTTATTTTGTTTTTTTGGTGCACCAAAAATATTCTCGTCGCTTTATAATATTAATATTGAACCACTGTACTCACATGAACTTATTTAAATATGTTTTTAGTACATTAATGGATCTTGAAAGAGGAAATGTCATTGCTGGCTATGGAGGCCTCACTGAGCCATCGGATTTAATCAAAACATCTTAATTTGTGTTCCGAAGATGAAGGAAGGTCTTACAGGTCTGGAACGGCATGAGGGTGAGTAATAAATTACATTATTTTCATTTTTGGGTGAACTAACCCTTTAAGTGCATTTTATTAATGTTCATGAATGTTAATGTTTAACGTTAAAACCAAAAAAAAAATTAAAATTAATGCACTATTATGCACAATGAACAAACAATGAACAATTAATTAACTAACATCAACAAATATTAATAAAAATATTGCCTATTGTTAGCTAATGCATCAACTAATATTAAAAAATGAGACCTTAGTGTAAAGTGCTACCTTAACTTTATGAAGCATATTTCATGGAACATCTCTAAATCACAGCAATGCACAAGTTTTCACAGCAAACTCACAGCAGACTTCACCTACCTTCTTTTAGTTTCTGTGTAGATCTGGGCTGCTCGGTGGTCAGAACAGCAGTGCAGGAGTCGGCCATCCTGGTGCACATGAAACACAGAGTGTAGCGGCAGTCGTCCGAGCAGATGAGACAGAAGCAGTCCAGACAGAACTGACAGCACAGGTTACAGCAGCGGTCCGCACACGGCTCGTCCATGTGACAGGCACAAAGACAGTTGTCCCCACAGCTTTCCCTGCACTGAGGGCAAGGGCCAGACATTATACAGCAGCTCAGTCCCATGTCTGCTTCAGTTAAACAACCTCTGCTGATCACAGCACCCCTCTGACCAAAGAGACCTCCAAATGTGACGTAATGAGTGCGTTTAAGACTGCGTCATTAGGAGACTGCGTGAAAATGCCAATTTGCCTGCTCATTTAAGTATCCATGTGCTGAAGACAGGGACGACAGGCTGTGTTTGTTAACAGTGAGCTCATAAGCCTCAGGGTGGCCCGGGCCGCCCCTCCTTCTGTGCTGAGTCAATTATTAGATAGGGTCCCGTGATTAGCAGCTCAACAGAGAACAGTGTTGAGTCTGTCTCCCCTCAGGACGACTGTGAATGGGCTTGCAAAAGAGTCACCTGGGATCTCTGTTCTGTGTGCTCGCATAAAATGTGCGTGAATAAATTCGCTAAATGTCCGGCTTTTAGCAAATGTAGCATAATAACCCGCAAGAGACGTCACATTTGAACCAGTCTATATGGGCCGCTTTATCTTATCACAAGCAAGGCTGAGATAATGACGACTTCAGGGACATTTATTCACCTTAAGCACAGAACAATGTGGGCAAAATGGAGTATGGGACGCAGGGCACGTTTTCTAATCCCTTTTTTATAGTTGACTCGATGTTGTTGTTTCAAAGTGAGGATAATTACATTATACAGAACCATAGAGACTACTTTTAAAAGCAAATAACTACACATCTAAAAGACGATAAATCATATATCAAGGGATGAAGTAGAAGCTGATGCAACATTTCATTTAAGCATTTGGCAGACACTTTTATCTAAATCGACTTATGTTGCAGTTTATACATTCATCGGTTCATGCTTTCCTCTGGGAATCGATCCCTTGATGTTGATGTTGCCAGAATATCAGCGAGAACAGAGTCAATTCTTCTCAGTAGATTCCACAATATAACGGTGCAACATCAAGGCCAGACCCTTGTGTAAAAAGAAGTACATTGTAGCATACTTTTAAAAAGAGCACTTGTTATGGAAATAATGAGCGCGGGCTGAATGTAATGTTTTTAGACACTTGTTAATTGCAATTAAATTAAAATTATGCAGTTTAACTGATATTAAATGCAATTAATAGTACAACTTTAAATGTAGTTTTATTGTTACTTGTAAAATGTACTGCTGAAGATATAATTTAATGGCATTTCGATTTATTTTTTTATGTCATATATTTAAATATATTTGTAATTACAAATATAACTATAAACTTTGAATGTAATGTCGAATAGGCCTACATTATTGTTAAAATTATGACAAAGTAACAAAATAAGTACTTCTTTGAAGCATGAAATACAGTGTATTAAAACAATTATTTAAAATGTACTTTAAAATAAAATTTGTCATTTGACATTATTACAAAGTGCACCTTTTAAAAGTGTACTTTAGCGTGCATGAAAGTCTTTAAAGGGTTAGTTCACCCAAAAAAAAGAAAGTTTTGTCATTATTTACTCACCCTCATGTCGTAAGACTTTAGTTCATCTTCAGAACACAAATTAAGATATTTTTGATGAAATTTGAGATCTTTCTGTCCCTCCATAAACAGCTATGCAACTACCACTTTGACGCTTCAAAAAGTTCATAAAGAGATCGTAAAAAGATTGCTGTGTAACACACGAGAACTCATTGGTTCTTGCGGAAGTTCAAATGTGTTGAGTAACACAAGAATCAACCTCATTGGTTCTCACATGCGTCAAGCGAACATGCTTGAGCTGATGTGTGCGTTGATGAAGGTTTAAGTATGAATAAAAGCCTAAATTCAATCTGTTCATCATATAAAAGGAGATTGAGTCTCTTCAGAAAATTTGGATTAAACCGTTCAATTCATATGGATTAGTTTTACGATCCGTTCATGAACTTTTTAAAGCATCAATGTGGTAGTCGCGTAGCTGTCTTTGGAGGGACAGAAAGATTTCATCAAAAAGATCTTCATTTGTGTTCTGACGGGGTTGGAATGACATGAGGGCGAGTAATTAATGACAGAATTTTCATTTTTTGGTGAACTATCCCTTTAAGTGGCCTTTTCACTAATATTAGACTATTTGCAAGTACAGTTTAAAAAAAATAAAATAAATACTTTTACACTACAAGTGCACATTAGATACAATTAAGCACACTTTTTCACAAGGGGCAGTTCTTCTCACATCACCCCACACCAGTAGATTTTGGCTCTATGAAATCAAATGTGAACATATTTTGACAGAATGTGGAACATCCAAACCAGACCAAGACCCTTCTAGGCCCCATTTGAAGTGTCATGTTGCATCTGGTGACGACACACAACATAACCAAAGGTATTTTGACATCAATGACTACAAGATCAAGACTCCAGCTCAGGTTTCAGTTGATAAGTCCTTTATTGCACAAGAGTGGTGTGCTGACAATGCGATAAACAATGGTGACCACTCAAAAAGTGGCTACCATTGTTAAGCTTCTTTGATATTTCTGACTCCAGTGAGTACTATGAATCAATGATGGCGAGATAAACAAAATTTGAGAATTTGGAAATGTCACAATGCTCCTTTAAAAGCTTTTTAATCTTTAAAAATATGTGGAAAATTATGATGAAAACAAAAGAGGATCCCACATACCTTAGTCAGAAACACACATACCTATACACAAACTCTTTCCCCACAGTTCACAAATCAACACACAAGAACATGACAGGTGAATCACTATAAAGCCGAAGTGACCTTGACTTCTCCAGTAGCATAGTCTGAGCAGTAAAAGCCTATAGTGTGCTATTGTGGGCCCTCGGGCATCCATTAGTGAATGACATGACACATCTGTGAGATACGAGGGCATGCTGGAGATGATGGAGGCCAGCTGACAGGTCTCAGGAAATAGTGGCCTCCCATTTGCAGAGGACTCACCTGTACAAATGCCTGTGCCTCACATTCACATGGAAATAAATCACGGCTCTGTCTCATTACCTTATTCATGCTGTAGGGAACTACATCCAGTGGTGACTCTCATTTATTCAGCTCTCTCACAGCATCACACTGTGTCTACATTGGCAGCGACGCGCCAAGGGGCGGATCTCTGATTTCATGACTACATACATCAGTGCATGTTGAAAAATCACAAAATGTCAACACACCGTCGGTTCCAAATATACCTTGCAAATATATAGCATTGTTATTTCAGTCAGGGTCCTATATTAGCTAGAAGCATAACTTTGGAAGTATACTATTTAGGTCTACTGCATGTTGAGGTCAGGCAAGAGTCGTGTGCTTTCCTGAATTTTTCAGTCAGATGATTATTTTTGTTTGAAGCCGCACAGCAAAGTTTAAAACCTTTGTTTTCTCCCTTGGATTAAGTGCTTCTGCCATTGATAGCTGCCAAATGCTTTGGATAAAGGTGCTTAATTACTACATCTAAATGGTACAGTGATCAGATCTCAAAATGTTAAAGACCCTGAATATAGTGCCATTCACTTGTGATTGAATCACCCAAGATCAATAACATTAATGATTAATTACGCTTACAAAACACAATAACGACTTTATTCAACAATTTCAAAACACTGCTTCATGAAGCTTTGAAGCTTTACAAATCTTTTGTTTCAGTGGTTTGGAGCGCCAAAATCACGTGATTTCAGCAAACAAGGCTTCGTTACGTCATAAGTGTTTCGAAATTTCAGTAGTTCATGTGACTTTGGCAGTTTGAACCACTGATTCGAAACAAGATTCGTAAAGCTTCAAAGCTTCATGAAGCAGTGTTTTGAAATCGCCCATCACTAGATATTGTTGAATAAAGTTATTATTATTATTATTTTTTTTTTTTTTGGCACACAAAAAGTATTCTTGTTGCTTTATAACATTAAGGTTAAACCACTGTAGTCACATGAACTGTTTTAAATATGTCTTTAGTAGCTTTCTTGGCATCTGAAAGTGTTAATTATCTTGCTGGCAATGCAGGCCTCACTGAGCCATCGGATTTTATCAAAAATATCTTAATTTGTGTTCCGAAGATGAACGAAGGTCTTACGGGTGTGGAACAACATGAGGGTGAGTACTTAATGACAGAATTTTCATTTTTGGGTGAACTAACCCTTTAACGCTTATCCTCAGGCCAGTTTTGTTTGATTCCCTGTCTAGGTCAGTTGCCACGTTCTGCATTTTTGTCTCATTCTCCTCAATTGGCACGATGCCTTCATCGCATTATTTAATGTAGCCTTGCCTGATCCCAGTAGCAGTCTTGAAAACATCTGTAGGACCATTCTCAATCTTAACACAACAGCTTGAACGCAGGTACAGCCTGGCCTTTAAAAATGGTGATGAATACTGCCATACGAGTGTAGGATTCACCAAAGGGACTCTCAGTGGATTCTGTCAAACGCTTGAAGTCAGTGATGGTGATGGCCAAAGATTGTCAATGCATTGTTCTGATTTTTCGAAAGAGAGGAGGGTGATGGGCCACCAGTTGGCACATTTGGACATACTGCCTTTCTTTGGGATCTCATCTATCACACCTCTTTGCCAGAATTTTGGGATTGTTCCATTTTCATCTATTAGGTGGAGACCAGAAGCTGAGGTGGAGATCATGAGCTGAATTTGATATAACAACTAGAGTTTATTAAAATACATTACAATTATTATTATTTTTTTTTAGACAGATAGGGGAAATAAAGTACCATGCAGAGTGTCAAAAATAGAAGCCACACTTCCATCAAAACAGCTTCATTGATTAATGGGATTGATTTTGTTTTGATGCATCATGACAGACCAGTCGTGTCCAGTGTAGATATGGTGTTACATTCTCTGCAGTTTCTGGGGTAATGTGGTAACCTAGACAATCAGGTCACTGATGACCATTGATCAAATGGAGTCCAAAGGTTTTATTAAAGGTTTTAATGTAGTGAAACACTCTGAATAAATTAAGGAGTATGCCTGAGTGTCTCAGTGCAGCTATGCTAATGTTGTATTGTCTGGAGCTGAAATGTATTTAAGGACAATCAATCATGAGATACAGGTGTGATTAAAGTTATGTAATGCACTCTTTCGCTCTGCCCTGCTCCACCTATGAGGAGTGAATGGATTTCTGCACTGATAATTACACTTCTCCAGCCATTCCCTTTCTCAGACATAAAAGGAGAGGAGACACAGAGCGTGAAACAAGAGAGAGAGAGTGAGAGAGAAGGCGAAAAAGAGAGCAAGAGGGGGGTAGCTAACAATTTATTTCAGCTCTCCATTGAGATTGAGATGAGATTAAAGATGCTGTTTCGGTGCTCACAATTACCGTAGCGTCTCACACTCCACAGCCATTCCATCAGCTGACTTCAAATGTAGAGCGTCCACTTAATTTGAAGTCTAAAAAACATTCAATAAATAAGTTTTGCCATCTACACTATATCTCAAAAGTTTGGACACACTTCTGTTGAATTTACTTGTCTCATGATCTTAACCTTTTTATTTGAAGGCTTACGATTAGATGTGTGAAATTAATCCTGCCTGTAGACAAATACAAATTATGAATATGTATCATTTTATCTGCAAAACTAATGAACTTTTACAACTTCTAAGAAAATCTTTCTAACATTATTACAAAGTGCACTTTTAAAAGTGTTCTTTAAGAAACAGTCATGAAAGTTTACTCTCTTAATACAATTAAGCACACTTCTTTTTCCCCAAGGGTAGGCTTGTCCAAATATGTGACTGGAAGTGTATGGAGCAGCAGCAAGTTAGTGTTGTTATTGTGATAGATTTGAACCAAGCTGATTTGCAGAAAGATATTCTAGAATGAAAGTATCAAGACATCAGATTGCAATAGCAAATAAATAACTAGTTTACTTTCTCCGCAATGTCAAAATGACACAGTAGCTATAGAAGGACATTGAAGGCAAGTTTTTTGACATCAGTGAATCTAACAGCTGGGACATGTTCATATTTTTTAGTTTTATTTTTAGTTCTTTGTTGGGACACTGAGACACACCTCATGAAACCGGGTCTGTCTGGACATCTGGTCACCCTATTCCAATCACACACAGCTGCATCCGTATTTGCATGAACAATAACATCACAGCTGACTGGAATCAAGCACATTAATTTAAACAGTACTATGGCGATTATGAAAACAATAGATTTCAGTTGGTTTCTCTGTCTGTCATTTCACATTCAGGATGCATATAATGTGCTCAGGTTATCCATAAGAGTTTACTTAGTAAAAAAGTGTTAGATTTAGAGCTGCTGCCAGCAGTAGGATGACAACGAAAGGTGAAATATAGCAGAGAGCGCTGGTAAACCAGACGCTAGCATTTCATTTGGATTGGCAACAAGCCGTCAAGACGCACATATTTTATCCCACAGTTTCTGGAGGTTGTGCTCCAGAACTCAATGTCTTTCCATCACATCTGTCAAAGGAGCAAAAAGTTGGAGGTAATTGGTGGTTGCGGTTCGGAAGGGTGTGTGTTTGTATTTTATGGCATGAGGGTCCTATTAAAAAATTGTAGTGTTCTTGAGTACTTTCAACTTAATAGTGCACACCAACTAAAAATAGATTTTAAAATAGCAGTAGAAAATGGGAGTAGGTACTTGTTTAGAAAATGCCAAGAAAAATTCAGTGACTATTTGGAAGAATTTTTCAAATGGAAAAGTAATATCAGATCACATTATGGTGCTGAAGCTTTTATTATTATTTTTAAATGTACTGTGGTCTTCAGAAAAGCACTTTGTATATTTTAAAGTGCTTTTATTTAAAGGACTCATTCAAATTTGTGATTACTCATTTAATCATGACAGAATGTGTAGGTTTTAAATTCCTTTAACATCAACGAATAAGGTCTTTAAGAAGCTACAACACATAAAAAAAGCAAGCTACTTTCAAGTTGGGGCAAAATAATTGCCTGTTGGTTAGAACATGTCTTAAAGCCTTTTGTAATTTAATTGTTCTTGTGTAACAGTTTAAGTCAAGGAAAGCCACACCTGACTTGTACCAGTCTTACCATAGCAACTTGTCTGTATAATATCAATCTCACTCATACCTTATATTATACATATTATGTATTTAAAGGATTAGTTCACCCAAAAATGAAAATTATGACATTAATTACTCACCCTCATGTCGTTCCACACCCGTAAGGCCTTCGTTCATCTTCGGAACACAAATTAACATATTTTTTATAAAATCTGATGGCTCAGTGAGGCCTCCATTGACCGCAAAATAATTAACATGGGCGATTTCACGTGAACCAATGAAATTTCGAAACGTTTCGAAACACTTATGACGTAACGAAGCCTTGTTTACTGAAATCACGTGACTTTGGCAGTTTGATATGCTCTCCAAATCACTGATTTGAAACGTAAAGCTTCAAAGCTTCATGTAGCAGTGTTTTGAAATCGCCCATCACTATTGTTGAATAAAGTCAATATTTTGTTTTTTTGGTGCACAGAAAGCATTCTCGTCGCTTCATAACATTAAGGTTGAACCACTGTACTCATGAACATGAACTGTTTTAAATATGTTACTACCTTTCTGGACATTAAAAGTGTTAATTATCTTGCTGTCAATGAAGGCCTTACTGAGCCATTGGATTTTATCAAAAATATCATAATTTTGTGTTCCGAAGATGAACGAAGGTCTTACGGGTGTGGAACAACATGAGGGTGAGTAATTAATAACAGAATTTTCATTTTTGGGTGAACTAACCCTTTAACTCACTTTATTTACCCACTTCACTTATGCTATCCTCGATTCCTAGTGCAATATGCGATATCACTCAAATAGATCATATCATCAGTTGCACTTAACTGCTTCTATACTGGATTATTGCATGTAAAGGCTTTATTTACAGAATGAAGCTCTGCTTCAATACCTTTAAATTGTTTTTAATCCATCAGCGAATTGACACTACATTACTAAATGAGCAAACTGCAGATCAGAGAAGCTCTGACTGATTATGAATAGTGGTGTACCTCATGGTTATATCCTTGGCCCCATACAGTTTTTCACCTGTGACTGTTATACCGTTAAATCAAATTCAACAGATATCACTACAACTGCAGTATGCAAAACACTGAGAGAACAACATACAGCAATGAGGCAGTTGACCTAATATATTCACCCTTGAATGTGAGAAAAGACAAAAGGGTGCATTGTGGAGTTCAGCAGACTAACATTATTATCTGTGTAAAAAGAAAAGAAAAAAAGAAAAGCAGAAGAGATTGTTTGCCTCTTCGTATTCTGCATGGCATCTTGCACAGATCATTTGACATAAAGGTCATTCTGTTGCAGCCCTGCATCTTCTCAATGAGAGTTATTAGATTACAGAAACTGGAAAGATGGGAATAACAGGGAACACAGCCTGCAGTACAAGACTGCACCAAAAACTCCTATATCTTAAAATGCTAACCACAAATAGTTTTATATGTAGAGTGATATACAATATGTCAATGTTTCTCCACTTTTTTTGTCTGGTGTATCCTCACAGCCCCATCAGTGAGGTTCTAGTAACCCTTCATCAACAAAAATCAGAAATGTGCTCCTTTTAATTGGATATGATTTAGCATAAACTAAAAAAAAAAAAAAGAATTGATATAGTGAACACTTAGAGCATTGCTGTATAAATCTACCTTTTTTCAAGTACCTCTTGGTTTACATGTACCACCGATGCCATCATCATTAGTTATTATGCATTTTATTGCAATTATTATTGCGTTTTACACTGATGATTAAGAAAATACACAGGTTCAATGTACTTGCAATTAGTGGGCAGAAATCTTAAAGGGAACCCATTTTGTCCATTTTCAAAGTCTTGTTTTTGGGGTCTACTAGAATGGGTTTTCATGCTTGAATGTTAAAAAAAACACTTTTTTTTTTTTTTTTTCATATCTTACATTGTTGCATCACCTCTCCACCCAGTCTGTCAGTAACGCTTTGTTTAGTTCATGAAGTCCCTTCTTCCGAAAGGCGTAATGTTCTCTGATTGGTCGGCTGTTTGGTGTTTGGCCAAACGCTTAATGTGTTTTGAGCCTGCAAACTTTTGGCTACAATCTGATATTTTAAGACACTAACCATCCTTAGATAAAGAAAAACAAGATACGTCGTCAACTGTCTGGAAGGCTTTATGCATTGGATCAATAGTCTAGATGAAATTACAACATTTTCACCCTGTCAGAGAAGTGCATTCTGATCATTAACCTTTGTCAACAAATTTTGCTCAACCACCTATTCATCATGAGCAGCTCTGTATGTCTGATGTTTGAATCTCTGAACCTCCTTTATTTGTCATCTGTTTTTGTACCTCCTGGTCTGTGTGCAAATAAGGATCTCAAAAGAGGTCTAAAATGATGCCTTTCTCTCAGCCGCCTGGCTCTCCAAAGTCTCCAGCCTGAGCTCTAGTTACGTCGGCAATCAACAGACCCCCTGGCCTCATCCATCAAAGGGGAGAATGCGCTGTTAGCGAGGGATTTACAGCACTTGCACAGGAAGTGCAGAATCACTCTTGATTTATGCTCTAAAGACTGAGAGTTGCGAGGCGACCGTTCTTTCTACTGACTGAAATATGAAATGGATCGGCCTGGTGGATGGAGGATATTAACCATACTGTGGGTGCCTATCTATCCTTACAGTCCTTTTGTTTTTTGTTTGTACTGAACCCTTGATGTCACAAGTGTTGCTGGTATTTTCCAAAAATAACTTTTTTCTTTTCATGCACCTTGTTGATCATGTGAAGTTGGACCACAGACGGATGATTTAGAATAAATATTCTACCTTATATTTGATAAGATGATAATTATTTTTGTGTTTCGGCCAATAATAATTCAATAAACAATGTAAATGTAAACAAATGCAAATGCAAACAAAAAAATGTAAATCAATTTTTAAATGCTACAAGTGAATTTAATTATTATGTACAGCATGAAAAAGTGTTTTAAATTAACTTTACATCAGGTCTGTTTACATAAAGAAGGAGTCCCAGCTAGTAGGCTAAATCACATGTGAGAATGCTGGTGGTAGCAGATCATTTATAACCTGTTCTCACAGCAGCTGCAATAATTAAACTTATCATTTTGATGGTGGATTGTAATCCAGAACGGTCCAAATGACAATCATCAGTGACAACTGGAGATTCACCCGTAGTCAAAAGCAAAAGACTTCGGACTGCGGAGTGGCTACAGAAATGTAAATCTACAGGTAACGCTAATACACACTAAATACACATAGTCATGCAATGCTGATGTTGTTAACATTAACAATTTGAGAACAAAGTATAACAATAATAACAATTTGCACGGTTTGAGCTAAGCGATCGTTAGATTTAAATACCATTGGCAGCGCAAAATATTGTAATGCTTTTTTCTCAGTTGGTCAAAACAAAAGTGGCAGACATGTTACTTACTTGTTCAGATGACATTTTCCAGTGAAAATTCTTATTTTGGTCATACTTCCAAGACGTGATGAGGAGTTGTGCCGATGCACAACCACGTAAAGATGATAATTCTGCAAATAACTGCAATTGCAGGTTTCAAACAGAGATGGCGACAAATAGGCAAAACTTACAGACTGCAGCTTTAAATATACAACACCGAACGATACCGATTAAACATAAAAATGGTTTGATATTGGCCGATAACTGAAATGGTAGTAGAAGAATGGTAGGAAGAAAAGACTTCCTTTTCATGCCGACTTGAAAGCAGAACATGAAAAATAATAAATTATAATAAAATATAAGATAAAAAATAAAAATAGATTTAGATTTAGCTACCCTGCTGTAAAAGCTAGCATAGTGTGTAATTGTGCAAATATTCAAGAGGAAAGTTTTGAATAAAAACTTGATCTAAGTTGGTCTTTTCAGCAGGGCAGCTATACAAATAAACTTTAGAATTAAATATTTACATTCTTGATGCAGTCAGTCCTAAGATTAAAAGTGTAGGAAGAGTTTTAAAAGAAAAGTGGATGTGTGTGTATATATATATATATATATATATATATATATATACTGAAACTGAGAACAGGCTGGTAAAAAATATTGAAACAGAAAACTAACAGGCTGGTAAAGGAACCTCAGGCTAGCCTTTTTAAACACCTCAAGGGTGCTACAATTTCATATTTGTGCATGTAATTCATCTTTACAGCGGAACTCAGTGGGATCATTCAGGCAAACAGCCAAATGAGCAGGATTATATTGTCGAGGTCTAGTTTTCTGACATAACACTGAGTCATAACTCTGAAGTAATACTGTAAATGACGTGTGTGTGTGTGTGTGTGTGTGTAGTGCTGTGTAGGAACAATCACACTCAACCTGCTGAGTTAATGACTGCAGCTTTTTTCACAAGCTACTTCAGACCCGTTCATATCTCTGCATATTTTGCTCATTAAACACTAGTTAATTTCAGCTATGACATAATCAACTCTGAGAGGCACAAACATGTGCTTGAAAAATCTCCTGGAGGAGTTGAAAAGAAAGTGATTGCCATAAGATCATTTCAGTGGAAATACAATACAAACAAAGGCTGCTGTTTACAAGAGACACTTGTCAACAAAAAAATATATACAACGTTTGTTCTTTTAGGTTGCAACTGTATAGACTTCAATGAGCTTTATATTTCTTCCCTGACATATTTATATGAAAATAAATAGATTAAAGTCATTATAATGCTCCCATCCATTATTAAAGTTACACATTCAATTTATGATTCCTGCAGTCTTTAGTCATCCTGGTCTAGTCACTATTTTGTCAGTGGCTTCTAACATATTACATTTACCTTCTATAATATTTAAAGTAAAGATTTTTTAAATGTACAAACCCGATTCCAAAAAAGTTGGGACACTGTACAAATTGTGAATAAAAAAGGAATGCAATGATGTGGAAGTTTCAAATTTCAATATTTTATTCAGAATACAACATAGATGACATATCAAATGTTTAAACTGAGAAAACGTATCATTTTAAGGGAAAAATAAGTTGATTTTAAATTTCATGGCATCAACACATCTCAAAAAAGTTGGGACAAGGCCATGTTTACCACTGTGCGGCATCCCCTCTTCTTTTTAGAACAGTCTGCAAACGTCTGGGGACTGAGGAGACAAGTTGCTCAAGTTTTGGAATAGGAATGTTGTCCCATTCTTGTCTAATACAGGCTTCTAGTTGCTCAACTGTCTTAGGTCTTCTTTGTCGCATCTTCCTCTTTATGATGCGCCAAATGTTTTCTATGGGTGAAAGTTCTGGACTGCAGGCTGGCCATTTCTTCTACGCAGCCATGATGTTGTAATTGATGCAGTATGTGGTCTGGCATTGTCATGTTGGAAAATGCAAGGTCTTCCCTGAAAGAGACGACGTCTGGATGGGAGCATATGTTGTTCTAGAACTTGGATATACCTTTCAGCATTGATGGTGCCTTTCCAGATGTGCAAGCTGCCCATGCCACATGCACTCATGCAACCCCATACCATCAGAGATGCAGGCTTCTGAACTGAGCGCTGATAACAACTTGGGTTGTCCTTGTCCTCTTTAGTCCGGATGACATGGCGTCCCAGTTTTCCAAAAAGAACTTCAAATTTTGATTCGTCTGACCACAGAACAGTTTTCCACTTTGCCACAGTCCATTTTAAATGAGCCTTGGCCCTGAGAAAATGCCTGCACTTCTGGATCATGTTTAGATATGGCTTCTTTTTTGACCTATAGAGTTTTAGTCGGCAACGGCGAATGGCACGGTGGATTGTGTTCACCGACAATGTTTTCTGGAAGTATTCCTGAGCCCATGTTGTGATTTCCATTACAGTAGCATTCCTGTATGTGATGCAGTGCTGTCTAAGGGCCCGAAGATCACGGGCATCCAGTATGGTTTTCCGGCCTTGACCCTTACGCACAGATTCTCCAAATCTTTGGATGATATTATGCACTGTAGATGATGATAACTTCAAACTCTTTGCAATTTTTCTCTGAGAAACTCCTTTCTAATATTGCTCCACTATTTTTCGCCGCAGCATTGGGGGAATTGGTGATCCTCTGCCCATCTTGACTTCTAAGAGACACTGCCACTCTGAGAGGCTCTTTTTATACCCAATCATGTTGCCAATTGACCTAATAAGTTGCAAATTGGTCCTCCAGCTGTTCCTTATATGTACATTTAACTTTTCTGGCCTCTTATTGCTACCTGTCCCAACTTTTTTGGAATGTGTAGCTCTCATGAAATCCAAAATGAGCCAATATTTGGCATGACATTTCAAAATGTCTCACTTTCAACATTTGATATGTTATCTATATTCTATTGTGAATAAAATATAAGTTCATGAGATTTGTAAATTATTGCATTCCTTTTTTATTCACAATTTGTACAGTGTCCCAACTTTTTTGGAATTGGGTTTGTACTAAATTGCAACTTCATAATTACAAATCTGTATATATATATATATATATGTAATTATATCTATCTATCTATCTATATAGATAGATAGATAGATAGATAGATAGATAGATAGATATTAAGGGTGTAATGGTCCACATATTCGTCTCGCAAATTTTATGTGTATGTACGGTATGTGTCTTACAGTTCGGTACGCATATGTACATGATGAATACAGCTTTGTAGCCTAACCACCAATAATCGCAATAAGCTCCACGTTTTGTTACTTTCAGTAAGAAACAAAGTGTTATCTTTCAAATTCTGTCCATTTTATCATGAAATTCAAACAAAAAAAAATGCCATTTTGACGCTTTATAATGTGCCGTGACAGATCACTGTATAGGTGCATCAGTTCAAGCGGCAGCGCAGAGCACAAGTGAATGCGATCATTTCTGCTTCTTTAATACTAGTTACAGAATAAACATGAATGAGCATCTGAAGGTATGTTGAAAGATATACAACTTACTGAAACATATCATATCTCGTTTATGCGCACAATCACTGTTGTCACACACTATGTCACACAGCATTACATTTACCTCAGGCAAGTCATTTAGTGTCCACAGCTTGAGAAATGAACTCTTTCACTACTATATTATCCCATATATATGTATTTTGTATTTTACTTGTTAGTGATGTCCTGATTATTTAATGCATGTTTAAATAAATCTGTTATTCTGCCACTGTATGAATGATTATATTTCAAAAAAGAATTGGAGTAAAAACATAATTTTATAATTAGATTTATAAAGGTCATGCAAAAACTGCCTTATGTGCACTTTACATGTTTGCATACAATTTGCTATTTGAGTGTTGAGTGTTATTCTATCTAAAAAAATAGTAGCAATATATATATATATATGTGTGTGTGTGTGTGTGTGTGTGTGTAAAACATGAAACTTTCAATACAACTTATTAAAGTATATTTTAGTTTATCATTATGGCTTGTCAATACATTTGACAGTATACTTTAACCATATTTCAAAGATAACAGTAATACTTATGAAATTACTTAAATCATACATAAGTGGGTCAAAAAAAGCACTCTAAAGTTCAGCTAAATGCATTTAATATATTTAAGCTATTAATACATTTTTATTTAATAACAATTAACATGCAATTAAGTGTCTGAAAACATTACATTCAGTTCGCACTTAAAGATGCAGTAAGCGGAGGGAGAGAGAGTGAGCAAGAGGGAGATTTGAAGAAAGACTGTAGAAAGAGAGATGGCTGAGAGACATTACAAAAAAGAAAAGATCAGAGGAATATCACTGGAAAAAGAAGGGTTATGATCAGGCAAGTGCTTTAGGACCCACGTTAATATTAAAAAAGCTTTACTAAAAACATTATCTTGCTGCCTCCTCTCACATGACTTTCCTTCTGTTTTCATTCCCTTTTTAAAATTCACGGCACATTTTATGATCACAATGGAAATGCAATGAGCACAAGGGAGGCAAAAGAGACATTGCCTCTCTCTGAACCCTTTTCTGCTGGTGTTCATGTTAAACAGTGTTGGATTAGTAGTGACAGAGCGCAGAACACAGTCTCCCCCTGATGACAACCCTGACTATGCAATGTTCTTCATAATATTTGTGTTTTATTTTTGTACTAATTAATTTTTCATCTAAACTTTTTTTGAGGAGGCACTGCCTCTGTTGCCTCCCCTGAGAAAACTCTGTTATTGATACTGCATCATTACTTGCCTCAATAATATGCAGACGGCTTAATGGTATGAGGAATGTGACACAAGCGTCATTAGCAAGACCACACCAACGCAATCACACAACAGCGCACTGTTTGTCTCCATTCACAACATCGTCCGACTAACTCAGTGGGAAGATTAAAACTCTTTTGACAATACACATGATGTCTTCGCATTAAAAAAAGGCAATTAAAGAGACATTATTATGTCAGCCTTCCCATTTGTCTGTTTCCCTCGAACTGATTCAAAGAAATCTTCAAAACACAAATAAGAAAGCACACCTTCAGGCTGATCTTCTGAGGCTCTTTTGCTGTTTTATTCAGTGAACAGAGAGGAAAAGACACACGAGAGAACAGAAAAAGCTCTGCGCTCAATCCCTGGAGGCCTATAAAGCTCTAACGAGTCAAATCCATAAACAGGGTCAAGTGCTCTAACAACTTACCCTCTAAAGTTATCATTCTTACACCAGCAAAACATCACCAAACACCTCGAGAGATAAATGACCCATGTTAAATTATCTAGTAAATGTGGCTAATGTGTTTTAGCACTTCTCCAGTGTGATCTTGACCTGCCTCTTTGACCAGTCAATGCCGGCTGTACTTGTACTTGAGCTCGGTGAACACTGTACAATCTTGGCCCTTATTTTAGCGAGAGAGAGAGATGTTCAGGGCAAAATGATGATACTAGATTGGCTATGTGATAAACAACATAAATATCTTACTAATTAGCAATCTCTTCATGTTATGATGACAGACACCAGACAACCTAATGTTTTTTTTTTTTTTTTAAGTCCCCCTGTGGTGAAAATTACGTTTTTAATGTTGTTTATATGTCTATGTGGTGTTTTTAATATGCTTTAAGACAAACCATGTGCAAATCCATAAGTCAACACCATTGCTAAGTATTTTCTCTTTAAAACTGCAGTAAACCAAAGACAGTCTCAAACCCGCGGATTGAAATCGCTGGTGTTTCTGACATTGCAAACTACCTTGTAACCAATCACGTCAACGTGCCGACGGATTTTAGCATATCATTAACTGACCGCGAAAGGGAGTCTCAAAAGAAGGTTATCCCGGTATATTTTTCTGTTGATATGAAAAATCATGTAGATTTAGCAATATAGCGGGTGTATGATGCATATTACATGTTATGATGAACTATATACATTTCTCCACTGACATTCTCAGTTGTTCAAAGCGTTTCTAAGGATACTGATTGTTAGAAGGCAGCTGTCTGACTCGTGAATGTGAACATGGTTTGTGTAACATTAGCAACACATTATTAGCTATTTAATAAAGTAGTCAAGCAAAACGCTAATCATATTAATTACCGTTATATGTCCGACGTTGTAAAAAGCGATACCATTGTGCAGCGTTTACCTCAGTAAGTTGAGCGAGTGGATCTCGTCAGGGCTCGTGCGAGTGGGTGGAGGCGGGGCTAATTAGCATATTCATAGATCCGTGTATATTAAATGAGGCAAAGGTGTAGGTACATTCAAGGCATTACGATTTTTTTTTTCTCACAGGAAAAATCGTTTATATATGTAATTTTGGTGATCAAAGATGAGTTTTAAGGGATTAAATTATTGACTACAGGAGGACTTTAATGTTTTCAGACGAAACGCACGAAAGTGCAAGATTTTGCTTGGGTTTGTGTGTTACCATTTCAGTTTAGTGTGTCTATCAGAGGTCAAGATGTTTTACTTTTTTGTCATAGTTGTTGTCTTTTGATGAAAATATCTTGTAAATGTAGTCAATATTTTGTTGTCATGTTCATTAATTTAGCTTTACTGATTAGTTTTGATTAGTGATTAAATTTACTTCAGTCAGTGTTATTAATTTTAATGGATGAGAACGAGAAAAATTATGCCAAATATTAAAACATTTTATTATTAATTAAAATATGTATCATCATTTGACAAAAACATGTGAAAACTCTTGTGGTGAAAGCTTGTTATTGTTAACTGAAACTAAAATAAAGCTGAAATAAAATAAAATCTAAATATTAGATGGAAAACTTAATAAACAAAAGCTAAAAACACTGAATAGAAATATTAAAAAATACAGAAGCACATAACAAAAGTACTAAAATGTAAATTCAAATGAAAACTGAAAATATATAAATAAAAGCAAATTCAAAATATTAATAAATACTACTTTAGTAGATGCATAATGCTAATATCATGGTTTTGGTCTATGTGTGTTGGGGCTCTTAGTTTGACGTTCTTTCTGTATCCCTTTTCCTGTTTAGTTTCTGTTTCCTTGGCTGTCATAGTTATTCATTGTTCCTCATCACCTACTGTGTATTTAAACCCACAGTTATCTTCTGTTCATTGGTGAAGTTACGTGCAAGTGTGTATCTCTTTAGGTTCCTGTTTATTAAATGAAAGTTCATCATTCTTCTGTGTCACGCATTAACCGTGTCACTAACCGTGACAGCTAAAACAACACTGATTTTCCTTCTTTAATCATTTAAAGGGATAGTTCACCCAAAAAAATGAAAATTCTGTCATCATTTACTCCCCCTCAAGTTGTTCCAAACCTGCATACATTTCTTTGTTCTGCTGAACACAAAGGAAGATATTTGGAAGAATGTTTGTAACCAAGCAGATCTTGCCCCCTCAGTAGGGAAAAAAAAATACTATGGTAGTAATATCTTCCTTTGTGTACAGCAGAACAAAGAAATGTATGGAGGTTTGGAACAACTTGAGGGTGAGTAAATAATGACAGAATGTTCAATTTTGGGATTTTAGTATAGTTGATGGAAATAATAATAATAATAATAAAAAACACTTTAAAGATGACCTATTATGCCCTCTTGATTTTGTTTTCTGTCCAGTAAGTTTTCATGCTTGAATAATACAAAAACATTATTTTTCACATAGTTTGACATTGTTGCAGCACCTCTCTTCCCAGTCTGTCAGTAATGCTCTGTTTAGTTCCGGTCTCTGTGAAGCCCCTCCTTCTGAAAAGCACAGTGTACTGTGATTGGTCAGCTGGATCAGTGTGTTGTAATTGGTCAACCGCTTCGAGCTTGTTTCAGAAATGTCAAGCCCTTACTATAACTGCGAGTTTCAACACACTTACGCAGCTCAAACAGACCTTGCCCCTTTAATTTGTGCATGCTTTGAGCGGGAATTATTTAAATGAGGGATATTGTGACGTGTTTCTTCCCAGAAGAAAACTCAGGACTACAACTGAGGCATTTCAGAGAGTTCAGAAACAGTGCTTATAGCGAATAATTCCCTTTGGAGTTGTTTTGTAACTTTGCAGACATTTTCATGCTCAAACAGCAGAATTACACACTAAAGAAATTTGGAAATGTAAAAAAGCATCATATCCATTTCTGTCAATAATTTTGTTCACAAGATTAACACTAGACATGACTGATTGTTCAGTCAAGCTGTCAATGAGACAAGTTCTGAGATTAAAAGGTTAGTTCACCCAAAAATGAAAATAATGTCATTTATTACTCACCCTCATGTCGTTCCACACCTGTAAGACTTTCTTTCATCTTCAGAACACAAATTAAGATATTTTTGATAAAATCCGATGTCTCAGTGAGGCCTGCATTGACAGCAAGATAATTAACGCTTTCAGATGCCCAGAAAACTACTAAAGACATTTATAAAACAGTTCATGTGAGTACAGTGGTTCAACCTTAATGTTATGAAGCGACGAGAATACTTTTCGTGCGCCAAAAAAAACCAAAATAACGACTTTATTCAACAATATCTGGTTATGGGCGATTTCAAAACACTGCTTCATGAAGCTTCAAAGCTTTATGAATCTTTTGTTTCGAATCAGTGGTTCAAACTGCCAAAGTCACGTGAACTATTGAAATTTCGAAACACTTATGACGTAACGAAGCCTCGTTTACTGAAATCACGTGATTTTGGCGCTCCGAACCACTGATTCGAAACAAAAGATTCATAAAGCTTCATGAAGCAGTGTTTTGAAATCGGCCATCACTAGATAATGTTGAACAAAATTGTTATTATATTTTAATAAAATAACGATTTATAAAATAATATTCTTATATAATATATAACATTAAGCTTTATAATATTAAGGTTGAACCATACTCACATAAACTGTTTTAAATATGTTTACCTTTCTGGGCATTGAAAAAGGAAATGATCTTGCTGGCAATGGAGGCCTCACTGAGCTATCGGATTTTATCAAAAATATCTTAATTTGTGTTCTGAAGATGAACGAAGGTCTTACGGGTGTGGAACGACATGAGGGTGAGTAATAAATGACAGAATTTTCATTTTTGGGTGAACTAACCCTTTAATGTCGTAAAGTGAGACATAAATGGCCTTCAGTGTCACACAACCTGCCTTTGCATTTACCCATGATCTCACTGGGGTCAAATTGTACAACCTGACAAGCAGCAATCACAGGACAGGAAAAAAGAAAAACATGGTGTACAGCAGATTGAACACATACACACACACATACACACACACACACACACACACACACTTATTTGGTTCATCAAGATGCCAGCAAGGGACCAAAAATGGTTGCACTTCTACTACGTTTTAAGCGATTTCATTAGCCATGCTGCTAATTATGTGTTCTGCTAATCAGGGACATAAAAGAGCAGAGCCTCTCCACTTCATTAGGCCAAGAACACATAGTACTTCTGATTGCTGCTCCGGCAACTCCCCAAGTACAGTGTTTATTAACTCTTTTGGACAGTACCTGCAAAAACGAGCTTGCTCTGTCTTTGCAATGTATTGCATCAAAGCGGTAACTTGCGGTCTGCAGTGTCTTTTATTCGCATGTGATGGCAAATAAATGTCTCATTAGGAGCCTTTTGAAGTATCTAACATTTCAAAAGGAAAAAAAAAAAGTACAAAAGAGAAATAGTATATGAGGTTTATACAATTGCTCAGAGTCAAATGTCTGTTGTTTGTAAGCCAGTCGCCATTGCTTTGTGGAGGCTATAAATCTTTCGATTTACCTGCTCGTGTTTTCTCAGATGACGGCTTCCCTCAGGTCTCTGATGCCGGCTGCAGACAGCATAATACAACAGCTCCAGCCTGGAGCTTTTAATTAACACAGAGATTGCCAGAACCGGCTTCACCATGGGAACTAACATTACATTAAATTGAACCAGGTATTGATTGTTTGTACTTGTGCTGCTGTTTCAGTTTTGAAAATTTTAGTAGCTGGCATGTGGTAGGATAGACTTTACTGATTTTTGCTCAAATGTAAGAGCCTCTTCTCAGAACTAATGCTACAAGAAAGAAAATAGAACTTCACTTGATAAAACTGAATCAAATAAGACCAGCAAAATAAATGCAATAGCTCTGTTTGAAAACCGAGACATCATGGGTGTATTACAGGCACAAAGGCTGTTTCAAAGCAGAACGTAGCAAAATAATGCCGCAGTCTGCCATATTTTAAGTACTGTAAGCCATTCTTTCTCTGTTTTTTGGAGCCTATATAGCGACATTGTACTCAACAAATGGTGTGGGTTTGGACGGGACACCCTGTTTGTTTTAACTATGTATATTATTTCAAAGCAGCTATACAAAATAATAGTGCAGTAACAATGTTTTGAATTCTATAAGGTCCACATTCAGCAGTTCCATTTATAGGGGACCTATTATGCCTAATTTTACAAGATGTTTCAGCTCAAAATACCCCACAGATCATTTATTATACTATGTTGTGAATGCTCATTTTTGAGTGGAAGGAAAAACATGCTGTTTTCGTGCATGTATCTTTAAATGCAAATGAGCTGCTGCTCCCCACCCCGCTTTCTAGAAGAGGGCGGAGCCTGTACAACTTGTGTCTCAGATATTCTGCCTACATATGTCTCATGTCTCAGATACTCTGCCCACATATCTGTTGTTTTAATGAGGAAAAGATGTCGTTTTAACGACATAACATCTCGTTTTTACGAGAAAGATGTCATTTTAACGACATATTTCGTTATTACAAGAAAAGAGGTTGTTTTAACGACATATTTCGTTATTACAAGAAAAGAGGTCGTTTTAACGACATATCTCGTTTTTACGAGAAGAGATGTCGTTTTAACGACATAATATCTCGTTATTACGACATAATTGAGTGGAAAAAATATTATGTATGTGGCAGCAATGCGCCACTGTACAAAACTAACAAATCATCTGTTTAGTTTTGATTATCATCTCTATCGCGGCCTCGCTCACGTGACATTGCCATTCTTTGTCATCATAAAAGTTTATTATTTGCATGTGTTTTAAAGCCATAACAGTTTAAGGCCCTGTTTACACTAGTACATTTTCGTTTTAAAACGCATAACTTTTGCTATGGTTACGCCTGTCGTTTACACTACTACTCCAGCATTTTCGACCCTCGAAAATGGAGACTTTTCTGTCCCCATTTTAGTTTGAATACTCCAGGGTTGCGTTTCAGTGACTTTTGAAAACGATTGCGTGGCTGCCTACATTACGCTAATCGAACATGACAATAACAGACCAGGGCTGTGTTTCCCAAAAGCATCATAAGCCTACATGTAAATTGATCGTAGAGACCGTATCTATCAACTTACAATGCTTTTGGGAAACGCAGCCCAGAGCCGTCTCTCTCAACAGCTCTGTAACATACCAGCCTCGATGACCGTGTAAACAATATTATGTTAATTTAGTACAAAATATTTTGTCATCATTCATGAAACATTAGCATAAGCATTTCTATGCGAATAGTTTGTAAAACCATTATGACATAAATGGTTGCATTTAAATCAGTGCAGTAATTTACATAAGCATATACTTATGAATGATTTACATAGAAATTCTACTCATCTGCCATGAATGAGGCGCTTCGATGTGTTTCAGGAAAATAAATATATTTTATTTTATCTCAGCTTTATTTCAATTACTATTCACAGAAATTACACAATGCCATTTTAAGACAAAATCGCATGTATATTTAACAGATGAATGAATAAAATCCTAAAATTCATTGTAACGAAAAAATGGTGGACATACATTTCATTCAGTGCTCAAAATTAACAATAAAATTTTCATGTCAGTATTCTGGCTATTGAGTACTAAGCAAAATGCTAAAGTCAGACTCTTTTTTTTTATACTGTTTTTCAGATTCACTTCAGAGTCATGATGACCTTCTGATGGTTGTATTAGAGTTGAGAAAATCAGTGTGACACACTGAGACACGATTTCTCATGGAGGCCACGTTTATGACAGAGCGCTTAGGTTTGTTTAATATCTGTTATCTGACCATGTCAAAAAAGCTACTCTTTGAGTTGCAATCTCTCTAGCCAGAGCTACGCTAATTATACAGGGTTTAAAATAGCCATGACAGTTTGCTACCTAATTTCAGGTCCTGCTGTGGTGCTTTCTTGAAAGGACTGCTAATGAGTTTTGAAATAATAAAATAAACACACATACAGCGGACTCTAAAGGTGTTGAGACACATTTAAAAAGGTACAGATTTCTAAATATAACACAATATCAAACCAAGGGGCATCTGCAAAGAAAAGATTCTAGACCTTTTCCTCAGAACTAACAATTTGAGTGGGTGTTTAAAGTCGTTTGACATCAATTTGTATGGTACAAATCTTGAAGCAACATTTCATCGCTGTCGGGTGGAAACGTTTTTTCTCCATATGTTGTCATTTTTATTTTATTTTTTTCATAAATCATTACTATTGGTCAACCTTTACATCTGTCTGTGGGTTTTGCAAATATTTAACCAATGAAAAGTATTAAAAAGAGCTTGTGACTAAACCCTGTAACTCCATTGGATCATCAATCTGTCTGTCAAACCTCATAACTCCACTCCTCACTCAGTTTGGATCATCTCTGCTTGTTTGCAGTGCAACGATAAATAAAGAACTGGTTGTTTGAATAAGTATGTACAGCATTTTCTTTACTCAAGAAACACAATATATAAAGGCTAGTGTTTTATGTATTTGAGGAGCAGAGAACAGTGTCTTAGTCTAGCATGTGTTGTCGACGTCGAGTCATAGCTACTGTCTTAAGGCACTTCATCTTTTATAACATGAGATTTTGGCCAAATGACAGAAAAAACTGAGCGCCCACATAGCTACAATAAACTTTATAGCCTGTAACTTGATGGCCCTGACCTGGGCCCCAGTTAGTCAAGTTTCAACTCTACCCCAGGAGGGATAGATACCATCTCTTTTCAACAGGTCAGGTCTGCCAGTTCTAATTGTCTATGAACCCAGTATTATTCTGCAGACACCATTTAGACAGCCAGTCATTGAGTGACAATAGTCTGCTACGTAGTTCGTCACTCCAGCAAACAGGGAGGGGGCCAGAGCATATTACCGTGTCTGACATCGTGCTTGTGAGTTCACACACCTCTTTAATTTTTAGTGATCTCCGACTAGCAAAGTCGGACATCATTAGTGCCGACGTGAATAACAATCTTAGAGTATAACAATTAGCATTAGCCAGCACTTTTAAATTTGATTTGATTTCAGGCACTCTGGCTCCTGGCAAGCATGTGACTATGGTCGCTGGTGTCTCTATTTTCACGTTCCATACAATACAATCGCCAATAACGAGGGCATTTTCAACAGGTTTCTCAGTGGGTGCATCACTCCGTGGGGAGAACCTGTTTGATGTTCTAATCGAAATGGAACAGCAGTGTTATATTTTATCAATTTATTAAAATTCATTTGAAAATTTTCTTGGTCTTTATTTAACTGCACACGCACTAAGAAACGTGATATGTAACAAAATAAGCAAGTTTTGTTGTAGTTTTGCTGGGATCATACCAGCACCCAGAAGACCACATATGCTGGTCCACGAGCACACCAGCATCCCATGGTGCAAAACATACCTTATGCTGGTGACCAGCAATGTTTTTTTTGTTTTGTTTTGTTTTTTTGTGCACATACATGCACATAAACTACAATGGAAATACATTTACTGAATAAATTCCTTGATGCACATCAAAAAAGACGTGACTTTGCGATGGGATGGCATAACTGGACCAACCAGCTGACCGATCTCATTGCACAGCATCTGAAATGCTGTTTTTGTTGTTCTTAAATGCCTGAGCAAAGTCTGTCCTCAAAGTGGTTCAGTATAATTATCTTCCAAAACACAACTGCGTTGCCAAACAGCAGGCATCCGCCTCAGAATGCAAGATAACTTTATTGCGTTTCATCTGCGCGCTCTGAGATGCAAGTAATTTATTTATATTTATATACAAAAATATATAAAATTTATATACAAAATTATTATTTACAGTGGCTTCTCCGACTGCAGCAACTTCCATTTTTCTTAGTGATATTTAGTAGCAGTTTATCAGGAAGTGCACGATTCTGTTCTCTTCGACTCACTGGAAACAGTGCTTTATTCACAATTTTTTATGCGCTATTCTAATTTTCCGCCCAAGTTTAATTTGCAACTTTGAATGGAAACATAGCTAGTGATGATATGAAGGTGCATATTGACATTCAGAAGAAATTTTTCTCTCTACAATCAAATAAAACATGCACTGATTCTGACTAGGCTCTGAATGGAAACCCTGAATATTTTCCTTTAACAGGGGCACGTGTTTTAATAAGCTACACGAGTCTCTAGCCTCTAATTTTCCGCTGTTTATCTTGACAAGGGATACATAAAAAACTACAAGAGTTATAAAGGAAGCAGTGTTCTTTCTCCTGTCTGTCTCCCACTGGATACCCACTTTCAGCATCAACAACCAAGAAGAGAAGAACTTCAAACGGCAACACTGCCGAAAGCTGAGTCTCAGAAAGCCAGAGAGAGAGAGAGAGACAGAGGATGACATAGCAGAGAACAGAAAACAGAGATCATGAAAAACAAATAACAACAACAGAAAAAGTATATTGGGTACCACTTTCCCTGGACAGAAAATAGCTGAAGGTAATGCAATGACTCCCCTGAGGGTGTATCTGCAGAATCCTTCAGTGAACCTGCTCATCGGCACTTTGCACTTGGCAATACACCTGCAACTGATTCCTGTGAAATGAAGGAGAGATGATAGGGGAGGCTGGCATAGAGAGTAGCGAAAGTAATAAAATATAAAGAAGGGATATATCTGACGTCATTACAGGGTTGTGTCTTCCTTTAGAGGCTGGAGCAGCATGATTAAACATGTTGTTGACTTCAGCTCCTACAGCAAAAACCAACACTTGGCATTTGTAACTTTTTTGCATAGTTCAGTTGTTTTTGCAGAGTGCACTTAGCTTATATATGTTTCATTGGGCTGATACCGCAAAGGTCTTCGACTGTAGAAATACTTATAATAATTTATTCAACAACTGAAAGGCTGCATCTGAAACTGCATACTTCCCTATTATATAGTAGGTGAAAGAGAGCATGTGAAAAGAGTAGTATAGCCTATGTCTGAAAAAAGTACCCACCCAGATGACCAACTATGTCTGAAGTGCACATCTGAATGACACTTTACTATCCCATGAAGCCACGGGAGAGGATTTTTGAATGGCATTGAAGCGACACAACTAAATCTGGTAGAAATTACTTATTCAAAAGAAGTACCTACTCAGGTACTGTTTTCAGACGGCGTCAATATGTTTAATATTACAGAGATAAAGTCGGCAGGATTCAGCTGGTCATGTGATCTCAAAATGGGAGCCACCATGAGGAGGCGACCCTCCTTATGAAGAATACAACAACTTTGTTCATTCAAAGTCTTCATCTCAAGTTAGTGTTTTATTTTGAACACATTTGTCAAAAGTACTTTTCAATTTTCGAAAAACAATGTTTACTTCACCACTTGACCAATTCTTTGAAAAGTGGTTGTTACACTCAGGAATGGAGTTAGGATGTTGAAAAAGTAAAAGGTTTGTGACATCAACCAAAAAGAAAGTAATTTCAGTGGGTTGGCAAGTTATTACATTTTGATAAAAGACTATAAAAAAGACAGCCTTTTTATGTTTTCTTTGGAATGACGTCCACCAATGAATCATGCACAATAAGACGAGGAATGTGCATTAGGAAAGTAAACAGGGTCAATTTTGATTTCATGCTGAGTTTAAGAGGAACATTTTGGTACAGTTATGATGAAATAGCCAAACTATTCCAGCTAGTGTCATATTTATAGACCTGAGATGTGAGTGCATTTGAAACTAAAGGACTCTGCGCAACCGTAACACAGTGAGACAGTTTTATCACCATACATTCAAAACCTCTTTCCATTCTCATATCTCTTTTTGAATAAGTTGCTTTGCCAGACGTTAGGCTGCTTGCGGGGTGACAATGTGTTCCAGCGCCGCCGAATGGGATAATTTGAAGTTTCTGTTGCGGTTCATTTATATCTCTGTGCTCTGAATGTTAATTTATTCAAGGGCTTGACATGTGCCCTTTTTAGTTTTCTACATCTGTCTGAGTGCCCTCTGAGGGCAGATGCACAAGAACCCTTCTTGCTGTCTTATTGATAATTTGCCTCCACTCTTTAGACATCAGACTATCAGATGCCCTTTCTAGGACCCTTTCCAGCTCTGAAAGTCATTTCAGAGCTGTGCCGTCTGGCCGTAGAGGTTTAAGCCAAGCACACAAAACAAGCCTGGTGCTCATCACCCTTTCATGCAACAAAAGCCCCAGATTGCAGCCATGCCATCGCCGATGTTCTTCTAGTGCTTGTAGCAAATGCTAGTACTGCAGTGGCATGCCTTGCTGTTTGAAAACATTATCAAGTATCAGCTTTTACATTGATATGTACGCAATTCTGTGTGGGAACGAATTTCAGTGTCGTAACGTAGCTACTGCTGGCTAGGAGAATGATCCTATTAACGTAGTTGACTTGTAGTTAGTTTCAGTCATGTATCTATATTTTCATGATGGGTGCTTTTGAAACACTTTGTGAAGCTTCACAACCGTTGCAAATCATTTGTTTCGAACCAGTGATTAAAGGATTAGTTCACTTTCAAATGAAAATTCAACTTATGAAGAAAGTGTAAAACTCTGGCAGTTCAAAACACTTACGCTACTGTCACGATCACTGTCTGTTCCTGTCAGTTCCTGGACTCCATTTCCCATAATCCTCCTTGCCAATCACATGCACACTCCACACCAATCACCAGTTGCCACATACAGCTTAGCACACTACCTGGACTATAAAGGACTTACACACACACCACCTCATGGCGAAGTCTTGATTTGCCCCGGTGATCACTTCTGAGCGTTTTCTTGTGGATTGTATTTCTGTTGCCATTGGACTGTTTATTGGACTGTGTTTGTTTGACGCCTGCCCTGATCCTTGCCTGTTATTTGGACTGTGTTTGTTTGCCGCCTGCCCTGACCATTGCCTGTGACTTTACTCTGCTTGTCTGCCGCCTGCCTCGACCATTGCCTGTCCCTGTTTGTGTCTCTGCCTTTGCCCCTGTCTACTCTGTAAGTACTTTTAATAAACAAGCTGCAAATGGATCCTCACGCATTCGACCCATCATTACAGCTACATCCTATGCCTTCCCTATTTCCCTACGTACGGAAAAAGCTTAACTGGCGCGGCACCGGTTCCATTTTGAAGTTGAATACGGAAGGCGGTTTGGCGGAAGCTAGATATTTTACTTCATAACTTGTTAAATATGGATATTTTTTTTTACACAAACGCATCGCTTCGCTTCAGAAGGACTTTATTTTTTTTTTTTAAATTGAGACATCACATCACCGAGCCAGATATTTATTTAATCATTTTGTTTTGTTTTCCGCAGAAGAAAGAAATGCTTATAGGTTCAGGTGAACATGAGGGAAAATGATGACCGATTTTTTTTATTTTTAGATGAACTATCCCTTTAAAGTACACATTTTGTAAACGCACATTATTGATCTTACTATGAATGATTTTGACCTTGTACTTTTTAATTAAAATGTCAAATCTCGATCTTCGGGTGAAATGGCAGACTTCTCTCTGGTGACGTTTGCCAGACTTCTCCGATCATTTAGTCCACTTAAACTCCACCCTTTTCTTATAGTCGACTGCGAGTTCATATTCAGATCTGCTTCCATCCAATCAACAACCGCTGAATAGAACCAATTCCCCACCTTACATTTTTTTTTTATCAATAAGCCGTTTCACTCAGATGTACATCACAATACGTAAAAAAGATCTGTCACTACTTCTGTTTCATTGCACCTTTCGAGTCTAGGGGCCCTATCATACACCCAGCGAAATGCGACGCCAGGCGCGACACAAGTGTTTTTTGCTAGTTTCAGCCCAACGCAGTTATCATTTTCACGTCCTGCGCCACGTTGTTTAAATAGCAAATGCATTTGCACCCATTTGTGTGCCCATGGGTGTGCTGGTCTGAAAACGAGGTGTGTTCAGGTGCATTGTTGGCGTGTTGCTATTTTGAGGCAACTGAAATAGACTGTGCCATTGACCAACTGAAACCTGGTCTAAAGTCAATGGCGCAATATTTGTTTTGTTATTTAAAGAGCGCCTTAGTAATATGCGCCTACATGCGGGTGCACAACACACGTACATACTGCTTATTACACACACAGGGACGTGCAGCAGCACACAAACACGCCAAATATTAAAAATAAAAGGATTACAATGTAAAAGATTATTATTGTGTGTATAAAGATAAAAATGCTTTGGTGGAATCCGGCTTTTCCCGTAGATGGTCTGTTCGTGCGCTTTGACCTCGCGAATGAGCAGATCCGTTTCCTCGCTAGAGAAGCGTAAATAGCGAATCCGTCATGGCACGAGCACAACTGGCTTTTAAAGGGAATGGGAGATGAGACTCTGATTGGTTTTTTGCATGTTACGCCCAAAACACACCCATTACTCATTAAGAGAATAGGGACAACCCTTTTAGACCATGCGCAGGGCGTGCCGACCATTTTTCCCATCTTTAAACTAGCAAAACTGCATTCAGACACGCTCTAAGCGCACTTGCACCGTGCGCTTATATCGTTAAAATAGGGCCCTAGATGTTGCAGGAGCACTTGTGTACCATAAACGGGATCTCCTTGGAGGTGTTTAGATTTTAGATTTTATAAAGATTTAGGAACGTATTCAGGGCATACCTGGACACTCTTGTTGGCTCAACTGTGTAGGAGAAATATGTATCTGGACGATACATATTTCATGGTCTGAACTGCACTTGAGGATGTTTTATCCCAGAGAGGTAGCATTTTTCACGTTTCAATCTGCTTGGCTTTACAAGCGTTTCAGGGACGGGGCTGTGTCTGTGAAGGATGATTTCTCTCCAAGGGGAAATCAGATTTTCCCAGCTAGACATCCTGTTTAACAGCAGCTTAGTAAGAGTAATGCTGTGATATCATATAATTGTGTGCATGTGTGTGTGTGTCAGTGGACATGTGGTGAAGACACTCTCAGGAGAAGGGCTTATCAAAAGGAACGTATGTCAAATTAGGATAGTAGCCATGGTGGGAGGCAAACCGCAGAGCCCCGGCTCTAATGAGCCTCCAATCCAGAGCATCACAAAAGCCTACGGGATCCTGTTGAACACCAAACACTGCCAATCAGACTCAATGCGCAGGGCACTGTAATGTATCTCTAATTTCCCAGACTGAGCCAGTGTGCAACTCGAAGCCGAATGAAATTAAGCTATTCCGTTTCTGTCCGTTCAATCTAGTGTGGAGGAGGAGTTGAGGAAATGCGAAACGGTTTCCCTCTGGATGGAATGACAGTGCTACGGTTTGACAGGCGCAAGATTGACACGAAGCTGAGAAATAGCATGTAGGCTAGCGGGTCATATTATGTGGCTTGATTTGTATTCTCGCTTCGTGGTTAATAGGCAGGTCCGATTGGCATTCCTGAAACTTTGCTTGACGTGCAGTATAGAGCTGTCACTACACACAGGCTCATGGCTATGCGTTTTCTTCTAGGCTTTAGTTTCATGGGAAATATTAAACAAGGAGTAGGGTTTGTGAAAATGTGACATACGTTACAGTGATAAACCGACAGAGTGTCTGCATTGCTGATAAATGATCTTGTGCATCCTTTCGAATATTTCTTTTTTTGAGGCACCTTATGACGCATGTGTCATATAATCCCTAGTGATTAATGACTAGTGTGTGGTATCAACTCGAAACTAGGCTAAAAACAATGAGCAATGTTCTGTGATGCACTATGACTACATCAAAATGAGCCACAATTAATTGTAAACATCTAAACAAAATATGGATTAAGGCTGGAAGGTATGACTGTATACCATGCAGCAGAAGAAATGACAACATGGAAGAGATTTTGCTATATTGTGTGACGTGTGTTTGTGTGTATCAAAGTCCTTTTCAAGGAAAATCAGTTCACTTGGCGGCCATATTTGCACCACCTGCGGGCAGCTATTTCAAGCGGGCAGCATGCAAGAACAGCTCTAATAACATCTAATAACACCAAAATGTCTGCCTGCCAAACTCACATTTCAATAATATATTTCAAATCAGCAACAAAATATGACATGAACTGTTTCTGCCATTCAAAGAAACCATTTTAGTTAACGTTAGTTAATGCATAGACTAACATTAACTAACAATGAGCAATACATTTGTTACAGTTCTTTGTTAATGTTAATAAATGTAAATACTACTGGTCATTGTTAGTTTGTATTAGGTCAGTTTTAATCATTAGGCTAATTTTAATAACATATTATTAAATGTTGAAATTAAGTAAGATTAATAAATGTGTTAGAAGTAAATTTCATTGTTAAGGTCAATTCACACCGCACAGACAAACGCCAACAAACCCTGTCGGCGTCTGTTGCCATTGGTCGGGGTTTGCTTTCACACGACTGAACATGTTCAGTCAGTGTTTGTCGGTGTCTTTTGGGGCAGTGTGAACATGACAGTTATTTTTCATAAAATTCTAAATTCAATGGCCAACTTGTTTGTTGGTGTTTGTCTGTGCGGTGCGAATTGGCCTTTAGTTCATGTTAACTACTGTAGTTAACTAATGTTAAACAATGAAACATTATTGTAGTGTTACCAATTAGTTATAATATTTAATGGTTGACATCTCTTATCTGATTTATCCAAATACCGATGGACAATAACCACATGAGATGATGAACCTTACATTTATAATGTATTTAATTGAGGGGATTATCCAAAATAGTCACAATAGAAAAACAAAGCCCAAATGGCTCATAGTTAAAGGGTTAGTTCACCCAAAAATTACAATTTTGTCATTAATTACTCACCCTCATGTCGTTCCAAACCCGCAAGACCTTCTTCAGAACACAAATTAAGATATTTTTGATGAAATCCAAGAGGTTTTTTTTTTTTTTATCTCCCATAGAAAGCAATGAAATTACCACATTCAAGGTCCAGAGAAGTAGTGAAGACATTGTTAAAATAGTCAGCGTGACTACAGTGGTTCAACCTTAATGTTATGAAGTGTTGAGAATACTTTTTGTGTGCAAAAACAAAACAAAAATAATGACTTTATTAAGCAGTTTCTTCTCTTCCCTGTCAGTCTCCTACACTATTGACACAGTGAAGGCAGTGCAGCACTTCAGTGTTTACTTCCAAACGGCGGCTCATTATTGGCTGATGCTGTTCACGTGAGCAGCACGACGCATGCGTGTGATGCTGACGCAGGAGCCGGCCAATAATGAGTCGGCATTCTGACGTAGAACACAGAGGCTCTGCGATGTGTCTTCAACGTAAACTGCGTAGGAGAATGACAGGGTAGAGAGGAAATTGTTGAATAAAGTTGTTATTTCTGTTTTGTTTTTGCGCACAAAAAGTATTCTCGTCGCTTTATGACTTTAAGGTTAACCACTGTAGTCACGCTGACTATTTTAAGGATGTCTTTACTACTTTTCTGGACCTTGAATGTGGTAATTTCGTTGCTTTCTTCTATGGGAGATAAAAATCGTATTTCATCAAAAATATGTGACCCGTGCTGGCAAAATGAGTCGGAATGCAAACATTTAGCTAAAAATAAATGTCATTCTCCATTAAAAGACCTTCAAAATGATATATGATTTGTTGGAATCAGACAAAAAGCTACACCTGTTTGAAGTCGAGAGAGTCAGCAGAGTTGAGTTAAACTTTTCTGAAGATTCCAAAGCAAAATCACCAACGTTGCATCTTTTCCTCCAGTACTTTTCTTAATAATAATTACTGTATTAATAATCACAATCTAGCTATTTTTATTTTATCTTTGTTATTAAAAATAAGAACAAAGATCCAAGTAGTAGTGCAGTCAAGAGCGGCAAACGATTCCATCTTTTCTTTTATTGTTTGATTAACATTGAGACAGACCTACATTAAGACCTACTGTAATGCACGGATCTAATATTATGTTACACATCAGATTTTTTTCCCCAACAGATTATGTATGTGTAATTACTCACCAAGACAGCTATTTTGCAATACCGTAACTCTGTGTATGTGGAGATTGCACGTTCTTGGAGAGATGTGTCTTATATGCGCACGCTTTGGAAAAGTCAGTCAGCGTGATTGTTTTGTTTTCATCAGCATGGGTTTGAAAATCACATTCACTGGATTGGACTCATGTCATCAAGAATTTGCTATGAATATTCACAAAACTGGAATGCTGCGCTTTGCAACGATAGGCCTACAGCATGTGGTGAGAAGGAGCAGTCATCCAGAAGTGAGCAGAGAAAAAGGTACTTCTCTCAGAAAACGTACAAATAAAGATAATTTTGGATGTTTCATTACTATTTGGAGCATTGGGATCGCTAGACGAGGGCTTAATGAACTCATTTTTTGTGAAAACCTCAAATTCGACCAATTTTTTCACTTTTTTTTGCCTGTAGTTCAAAATTATCCCATGCACATTCCGACTAATTTTGACAGCACGGGTCACATATCTTAATTTGTGTTCTGAAGATGAACGAAGGTCTTACGGGTTTGGAACAACATGAGGGTGAGTACTTTCATTTTAGGGTGAACTAACCCTTTAAGTATATAGGCTACACTTTTGTTTATAAATATATGCACCATTTTTCTTTGAATGTCAAGGGGGAAAAAGTGATATTAGATTACTCATAGCATGATGTAAGACTTTGGTCATACCGCCCACTCCTATTAAGGTATGAATTTATTCATCCATTCTAAATCTGTACTTTTCTAAGTCAAACAGAAAACATACAGCAAGACATGTTGCACCACCTATCCCCCTGCCAGTTAACTAGCGTTTCTTGCCACCTGCCATGTCTACCTGGGTGCAGTGCACAGCAGGATAATAACGGCTAGACAGGCGCAATTTGCGTCTACATCAGACTGGGAGCGGAAAGCTGCCACCCAGCCTACGAGTCTCATCATCTGAGCATCATTAAAACAGGTCATGAGAAACGCAGCTCCAGCGAGCACGGGAACCCTGCTGCTGAGGAGCTGCGGTTTTGACGAGACGTCAGGAGAGCATGACAGGATGGACTGCGGAGCAGTCCCACATGTCGTGAGCTCTGTTCCTTCGTTAATGGAGAAATGCTTTTCTTGAAAGCTGGAGCACAGCATTTTGTGTGTTAATCAATATGGTTCACTTCTGCCTCATCCACCTTCACAGCCAGCAGTTCAAGGCCCAGTCAGCATCACTCATGAGGCTTATTTGGTTTTTGTTCTCCTTCTGCCCCAGCCCACATGTTAATCAAATTAGGTGGTGAATGTTGCTTAATTAAAAACCATAGGCAATTTGTTGAACATGCTAATGTTTCTCAGTGGTAGTTCCCCTGAGGGCTGAAGAAATGTGTGTGTGTCTATTCCATGTTGTAATGATCAACCACAATCTGCCTCATTCATCAGGCATCATGATCACTTTCATTGTTATCATCTTCACCACCATCATACAGTGTTTATAAAGTACAGTATAATGAAATACATATATAAATGCCTGGTCCAAAAAAAAAAAAAAAAAAAAAAAAGTCACTGTTTGGATTTAAATACACAAATGCTTAAAGCTGCAGTCTGTAAGTTTTTCCTCTTTGTCGCCATCTCTGTTTGAAACCTGCAATTGCAGTTATTTGCGGAATTATCATCTTTACGTGGGTTGTGCATCGGCACGACTCCTCAGCGTGGAAGAATCTAATGTTTGCTGTCAGTCACCACACCGGTGTGGATACTGTACTTCAGAATCACAGATTGTAGTCTTGAAGTATGACCAAAATAAGAATTTTCACTGGAAAATGTCATCTGAATAAGTAAGTAACATGTCTGCCACTTTTGCTCTGACCAACTGAGAAAAAAAGCATTACAATAAATGGTGCTGTCAATGGTGATTAAATCTAATGATCCCTTAGTTCGGATCACATCAAACCATGCAAATTATTATTATTGTTATACTTTGTTCTCAAATTGTTAATGTTAACAACATCAGCATTGTGTAACTATACTATATTATTTCTGTACAGTCTAATCTCTAACGTTAATTTGTCATACCATACAATCTGCCATCAAAATGATAAGTTTAATTATTCCAGCTGCTGTGAGAAAAGGCTATAAACGATCCGTCACCTGCAGCATCCTCACATGTGATTTAGCCTACTTGCTGGGACTTATTACAAGGATAATTATGGTTGATTTTTAACCAAAAAAAAGTCCCCAAAGGGACTTCAGTTTTAAGAGTCTATGATTGGATCATTATTGCAGTTATTATTATGTTTCTAGCATGTTATGTAACTGATGGAGTGTGTAGCTTTTCATTTCTTAAACAACCATGTAGGAAGACACATCATGGTCATATTCCAGGATGACAATGTCAAGATTCATCAGGCTCAAATTGTGAAAGAATGGTTAGGAGGGAGCATGAAGAATCATTTTCACACATGAATTGGTACCTCTGAGTCCAGATCTTAAAGGATTAGTTCACTTTAAAATGAAAATTACCTCAAGCTTTACTCACCCTCAAGCCATCCTAGGTGTATATGACTTTCTACTTTCTGATGAACAGAGTTCTCGGAGTTAAATGAATAAATACCCTGATGCATCCAAGCTTTATCATTCAGTGAATGGGACCAAGGAGTATGAATCTCAAAAAAGTGCATCCATCCATCATAAACGTACTCTGGGGGGTGTAATAAGAAAAATTTTAAGAAAAATATCCATATTTAAGAAATTATAAAGTAAAATATCTAGCTTCTGCCAGACCGCCTTCCGTATTCAACTTACGAATAAAATATAACGCCTCTCGCACTTCAAAACGCTTATGCTACGTCCTACACATTCCGTATTCAAATTAGAAAAAACATTTCGTAAGTTGAATACAGAAGGCGGTCTGGCGGAAGCCAGCAGAAGCCATTATGAAGCTTGGATGCATCAGGATATTTATTAATATAACTCTGATTGTGTTCATCAGAAAGAAGAAAGCCATACACACCTAGGATGGCTTGAGGGTGAGTAAAGCTTGGGGTAATTTTCATTTTAAAGTGAACTAATGCTTTAAATTCACTGAAAGTCTTTGGGATGTGCTGAAGTAGACTTTACAGAGTTCTTGACTCTTGCATTGTCAATACAAGATCTTGACCAAAAATTGCCTATTTAAATCTAAACGGGCTACTTTTTTTTTTTTTTTTTTTGGCCAGGCAGTGTATATAAATGACACCCCCAGACATGTCCCCCATTACCACATAAACATCAGTGCTATTATATTTACCATGATTACCGCCATCACCACCACCATAACTATCACCAACAGTATCTCCATTAACACCATCATTATAATCACCACAACTTTCATTAACTCATAAACAACACTATCATGATTACTACCATCATCACCACCAAAAATCACTAGTACCCTCTTTAATACTTTGATTACCACCACCTCTACTATCATAAACAACGCAGCTATCATCATCACCAGTACATTACCACCACCATCACAATAATTAGTGCTACTGTTATTACCATCTTACCAAATGCTGAGTCTAAGGATTGAAGCTCAAATGGTGAAAGTACGCCTCACATGCTTATATTTAGACTGCGAGTTAACATTTTGATTTTTGCCTCCTGCTCAGTGTGGGAATGGATGCGGTTTCTGGATGAAACTTGAACAGTTGTGCAGTACGTGAGTCATAGCATGCTTGGGTAACGAGTGCAGTAGTCTGTGGATCTGTTCGGAATTTAAAACCAGATTTGTGTCCTCAGGATCAAAGCTTACTGAGCCTGCGGTCTCAAAGAGAGAGAGAGTGGGGGAGAGAGGAAAAGAGAGAAAGAAGAGAGCACTAATAATTACATTGCTCTAGGAGTACTCTCTTGGCAAACAGAGAACTTGCACTGTGGAGTTATGAGGAGTTATAGATACTGGCATCCAGCGGGATAATTGTGGACCTCTTGAACTATACTCGCAACTCTATATTAATTAATAAAGTGTTCATAATCTGAGCTCGCTGCGTGTTTGAGTTACAAAACCCTTGATATTTTCCCAAACATGGTCTCACCGCAGCATGAATAATGGCCAAACTTTCCAAAAATGATCGACGGATAGCCAGTATTACGAACATAGGCTGCTTCGTAATAAGAAGATGCAGTTCTCTCATCCGTCGCGTGGTGGCGACATCCCGCAGCAAAGGAGTTCGGCTTCAGTCCTGAGTTGTCGGGCACTCACACATTGTTACTCGCACTACTGAAAGGACACGGACACTGCATTTTGGGGGAATACATCCAAGATACCGGACGGAATATTTCCTCATCGAAGCTCTACTACTTCAGCCTGTACTTTTCTCGAGGAGTGGCTTTATAGTGTCTCTTTTCAGAGCATCCTGTGAGAGATGCCTTATGACGCGCAGAGATGCAGCGGAATCGATTCACTCCTTTGAACGCAAATGACTGAATTAATTCATCTGAACCTAGTTCAGAAAGGTTTCTGAGATTAATATTTTGCCATTTCGTTTTTATTGACTAACTTTTTCTAGATAAACCTAAAAAAAATAACCAAAATAATTAACAAAAAATAAATTTGAATTCGTGCTGTTTATGCTGTTACAGTTCATAAACTTTGCTTCATCAGACTTTGCAGCAGTTTATTGGTGCCTGACGCGTTCAGACTGATTTATAGACTCCTCCTTATTAAGCGCTGGTTTTGGACGCACGGGAGCAACGCGCTCAGAGTCTCTCGCATTGCTGTCTGGAAACCAGGACTAAGGCGCAACATGTATCCAGCGCGGCGCTGGCGAACGCGTGCTGCGGACTCACAGACGTGTCGGAGCATCATGTCAAGACGCGCGTTAACTCTGAAGTGGGGCGCCGGATGGATTCTGATGTTTTCATTCATTAATAACACTTGGGCGCAAGGTAAGCGTTTCCCATCTCATAGTGGCCCCCGAGACTGCGCTCAGAAGGCAGTGATGTGTGGGATTTATGGAAAGAATCCAAAAGGAATGCTAATGGAATTTCAGTCATAATCTGCAACCAACTCTAATAGGATGAATCCTATTAGAATTAAACAAATCATTCATGCATACACTAAAATTTCCAGATTATTTTCAAGATTTCGTTTTATACAGAACTTAAGGTCAGTTCTAAATTATGCTATAAGTATTATTAGTATTCCTTTGGGAATGAAGCATTCTTTATTTAACAGTGAAGTTTGGAATGTGATATTTGCTGCTCTGAATTTGTGCTGCTATGAAGATGTGGTTGAAATAATACCCTGTGGTCTCTATGACCAACTTGCCCCATCACTTGTAGAACAATCCCAAGGGATGGAGAAACAGGCACCCAGCATCAATACTGCACATTACTGTTCATTTCTGTTAGTAGCTACTACACCACACCTACACAATGGGTAAAGTTTGAAAAGAGAGGTCTGTTCAGAGAATGAAACATTTATCTCAGTTAATCTGTGATCAAATCATAGAAAATGCCAAATGCCAAAATGCAATAATGGATGCAAGCTTTTCAAGATATGTCATGTGTCTAGTTGAATGAAAATCATGAATTAATTTGTTTTGACTCATCTCACTTCAATTATCATGCTTCCTTGCCTATTTGGTAGAGGAAACACAATGAATCGGCTGATATTTGGGCAATTTGACAATCATCTAAGAACTGTGCACTTTTGGTCATTCCACCATGTTGTTAATGTTCAAAATATACCGAGCACCTTGTAGGATAATGCACATTTTCTGTTTGTTTTTATTTGCTAGAGAAATTATTAATAAAATAAATACTATATGAATTATTTTAAGGTTTCTTTATATATATCAGTGGCGTGCAGTGGTATTCTGAAATGAGGAGGCAAACCATTTTTTTTTTATTTTTTTATTTTTTATAAATCAAATATAAATTTATATCCGTTACTTGTCACATTTTCCTCGTTAAATGAACATTACATTACATCAAAAAAGAAAAAAGAATCCAAATACAATTCTATGTTGTATTTTTACATTAACAATGTAATTAAGGTTCTATTTATTAAAACCAAGTCAATCTCATCAAGTTAGTGTTTTAAGCATTTTTACATTTAATCCAAAATTAAAACTAAAGGCAGTAACAATTTAAACAATATATTTTATTTGTGTATTGATTTTCAGCTGTTCTTTTTAATAGTCAACTCATTTCGGATCATCAGTCCATGACACACTTTAATTTCACCAAGCTGATTGCACTAAAACCCCCGCAGTCATCATGTTTTCAGGTCTTTTCAAGTTTGATTTTGACGTGACATAAAGTGGTGATATCTGAATGGGTGAGATGTTTACTTACCTTTTAATTAGTCTTCCCATTGACGCCATCATTTTGTTCATTCAGAATGATGCGCGGAACTCGCACATCAACAAGAGGCGGGATTTATCACACAAACCAATCATATCCAGTCATAGCGCGATCGCATCCATAGCACGCCTCCTCTCACGTGACTTTCCCCCATTCATTCTCTATTACCCTCCACAAAACCCACCGCACGCTTTAGGGGGTCTGTTGATTCTCTATGAGGGGAAGGGAGGCACAAGCTGTAACTTCACCTGCGGGTGTCGCTCTTGGAAAGTGTTCCTTTAGAAAAACGAGTGACTTGTACACTTTTTATTGTCACATTCTGTAATATTTGCATTGTTTTATTTTTGTAATATGGATTATTTTCTCATCCTAATTTTTTGAGGAGGCACTGCCTCCCACCCCTGTTATATATACACACACATACACATATACATATATATATATATATATATGTATGTGTGTGTGTGTGTGTGTGTATGTGTGTGTGCCATTTTCTAGACAGCAGTAGCAGTATTCTGTATTCAGAAAAAATTCTGATTAATAGAGTCACACAGTCTGGTTTGAAATGACAACTGTTGACCTGAGCATCCTTAAAAGGATCCACAATTATAACAATTCATGTCAATAAATAATCAAATATATATATATATAAAAACAAGAGAACATGAGAAAGAGAGATTGTGGGCATATCTTGATTGAAATTGACTTGAAGAGCAACTACATAAACCAACAATTTAATTGCATCAATCCCCCATCCATCTCCTTGACTGTCATACCATCTCTCGTTTCGTCCAGTTCGCTCCTAAGGGTATTTTACCTTTTGACAAGGTGTTCTGCTCTGTCCGCGGGGTGCATTTCTCATCTATTAGCTGCTGTAAAAATGGCCCTGGCATCCGCAGGCAGATGGCTGATATACAGCCCAGTGATCCATCCTGTTTGACAGATCTTAAAGTACTGGCACTGGTGATTCATTCACTGTGAAGAGGCTTGGATAGAATGAGGTGCATCTGATCATTACAATGCCCTAAGCATTGGAGTACTAAAAGCAGCCTAATCCTTGAGCATATCGGCCTTTGAACAGGCCACATTGGGGTATAAACGGCCCCCTATCTTATCTAAGAAGCATTCAGCCGTCCCCTATTATGCATGGCACACACAGTGTCTGCTGACACTTATAAGCATCCTGTCATAGAGCGTATGCATACACTAGCACACCATAGACAAGGTCTGTCCAGCATTTGTTTAGCGCTGTTCAGGGCTGCTTTGTTTTTCCCAGTATTGATTAGATCCCTGTTTTCATCCTTAAGTGTACTTTCAATGCCCTTGGACAGCTTTAAGGGAGCTTAGCGGTGACTAAAAGGAAACCTAGCACTTTGGTCAATGGGTAGAAAAAGCTCTCTGATCCCTTTTCACCTCAAGTCTTTCTCTGGTGATCAATTGCTCAGCTCCACTTGAAGCTGCCAGACTTTGCAGCCCCGAACGACCAAATGGGTACCTGTCACAGAGGGTGGTGAGAAGAAGCAGCAGCAGCAGTCGTGAGGCTCTTTCCTTCACGGAGGGTGGCATCAACCACCATCGGGGAGCAGCGAGCCTCTGATGCCCAACGTTCCCCCACGGGGCCGCCGGCGTATTTGTTCTGAAGCTTGCCGCTAATGAGTATCAGCGTGACTGGCGCGCAGGGTACAGCAGAATGGGTTCAGTCATCCTTGCGGAGCGTGGGGAACACGGAGTGTTCCATAAATTAGGAGGGCTCAGAAGCTGAAGAGGTCTCTGGGGACACGGAGGTGCCATGTGCTGGTTTTTTCCATCCAAAGGCTGAATATGTTTCTCGTGCTGCGTTTAATAGCGATCGGGGCTCTAATTCCACCGGGATACCTGATAGAGTCCGCAAAAAGAGATGGCTCCAACAGTGTGGCACTTATTTTGCGCTCATTGAAAAGCAGAAACCCTCTTCGAGAGGCTGACCACCTTTGGAGTGTGCTACCATTAAACCAGTGCAAAAATGCTTTTCGAACTCTTGAAGAAAAGCATCAATATGCCCCAGAATATTTTTTAGTGTCTGTATGTATATATTTCCTTTGATTTTGAACTAATCCTGACTGTTATATTGAAACAATGTCTTTTTGGCACTTTGTTGCATCATATGACAGCTGTCAGCCATCTTTAAATCTTCTGATTATATTTGATAATCCTCCATGCTTACAAAAATGAATTCGGGTGGAATCCACATCTTTATGTGATTAAAACTGCCTGTGCTGTTGTTTAAGCGGGATAATGTGTGCACGCAGGCATATGTCAAGACGCCAACCGCCGTTTATTCATACACGTCGACAGACTCACGCAAATAAGGAGGGTCTAATCCATTCATCTTAAAGGGGACACATCATGAAAATCGGACTTTTTTAAGTGCTATTATCGGGTCCCCGGTGCATCTACCAACCCAGAAAACATGAAAAAGGACAACCTAGTAACTTTGTTTTGGCTAGCCTTTTTCTGCAAGCATGTGAAAAAATGTGCCTTTTCCATTTCCCTTGTGATGTAGGAAGGTTACCGCCCCTTAATCTGCACATTTCCACCCACGGCGCCGCCATTTTGTTTTCACAAGCGAAAATGGTGTACCAGTTCTAAGGCCATGGCAAAAGTTTAAGCAAAGCATGCTAACTGTTCTGTCATTGGCTGCACACACGAGCACAGAACACTATTTAGAGTCTCGTTAGCTTGGAAAGCCTGCAAGTTGACCCTGGCAAGCTTTAGTTTTTGTCTGAGCAATATTTTGGAAAAAATATTAGACCATTCTCAGCATTTGATAGCAATCATAAACGTTAGCCTGGTTTGTATGGCTCTGTTTGGCAAACAGGTATGCTATGTGCTGTATAGTGGGCGTTCATACGGGTTTTGCAGAAAAGATTAACATGACGGCACATGCTAGTCGATGAGTTGAATCAACTCCACTGCAACTACATAAATTTATCCACTAACCGTTCAGAAACGTCCAGATGCATTCTAAAAGTTGTAACTTCTTCCTGAGTCTCTCCATCAATGTTCGACTCCGGTTTGAACAATGTAAGGCTGAACACCATTACTGACAATCCTCATTTTGGCTGCGTGAGATTGTCCAGCTTTGTTGTTGTTGAGCAACCGAAGCATGAGCTGTTAAAGCTCTGCCCTTTTCTGGAAAGTGGGCAAAGAGCAGCATCTTATTTGCATTTAAAGGGACACACACAAAAATGGCAAATAGGGGCAAATTTGACAACCTTTAATAAATGATTTGTGGGGTATTTTTGGCTGAAACTTCACAGACACATTCTGGGAGAGAGACTGATATTACATCTTGTGAAAAGGGGCATAATAGGTCTCTTTTAAAAGCTCCAGGAAATTCAAGCCACAGTTTTAGTTTAAATTCGCCACCATGCGGATGTTGTCCTCCTTTGAGGGCACCAGTAAAGCTCAGTCCCATATGAACACATGGGACTTAAGCACTGTTTTTTGATGTCCCAGATGGGCCATAATGAGCATGGAAGACCGCAGCTCCCTAGATGCCCTGTCATAATTATGCGCCCGTGCACCAGTTGCTTCATATTTATCTGTACGCGCTGTGACACTTATTTAATTAAACGTCTTGGAAGCAAGGTCCCGGCATGGCAGCAGATGTCTCGTGAATTTTTGACAAAATGCACAGCGTTTTCTGCGAGCCCTAGCTGCGACAGCCCCAGCACACGGCCCCCAGGTAAAACAAACTGACAGCCCAGCTCCTGCTATCCCACGCCGTCTACACGATAGCTCTTCTTCGTTCCTCGCCACTGCAGTCTGCTGATGTTTATTCATACAGTCAGTAGACTGAGGAAGGAATAAATGGCTCAAAATGAGGCAGGTCGACCTCTGAAAGGCTCCGTCTGTTTTTTCATTACCGGATGTCAAATTTTTCTTCTTATCAAGGCGGTGGCTCACGTTAATCTGTCTCGAGACCAAATGCGATTGTAGCCCTAATATTAGAGAACCTGTGGAATGACTGTGCCGAGCCTGTATCTCGCTCCAGGAGGCTTTTAAACGGACTCGTTCGAGCGGTAAAACTGTTTGGATAGTGCCGAATGGAAATATAATCAGATAAGTTTAGACTTTAGGGCCCCTGCCTAGTAATTGCAGTGAGCCTGAGGGGGTATGACTGTCAGTGTTAGTGTGGGGCCAACGAGAGTCAGATCTAGCATTGCATCCGTGAAATGCCGGCTTCTAATGCAGTCCCAGAGGAGATCCGACTGTTTGCTATCTGTTCACTGCGAGCACGCGAAAGAACTTGTTTCATTATTCTGCTGCAAATTAATGTCTTTTCATATTACACCGCTGAATACGGCATTGTTATCAGGCCGGGCTTGATTCTGTCTCAGTCGTCAGTTGGCGGAAGTAAGGATTAATTCATAAAGCTTTTTAAAATTCTGTGTTAAACCGAATTTTGTGAATTTCTACAAACATCATTTGGCTCCGGAATCTCAGGCTGGCTCTAATCAGTAAGGAAGCAGTTTCTGCCAACGACCAGCTGCTGGAAGCTGCTCACTTGATGATGATAATGAGAATCCTTCAGTTTTGTAATTGGCTGCTCTCTTAATATGCAGTGTTCAGTTTTACTACAACATTATTTATGTAGAGAGCATATATATATATGTTTGTTCTCAATTGCTCCAACCAAGTGCTTTAACTCAGCTTCAGCACGTATCACATTCAATCAGATACTAGCACAGCACTTTAAAGTTGATGCTGGTTGTGTAGGTTGACGCTGTGTAGTGTTTATACAATAGTCAGTGTATCTATGAAATACAAGGATTGGTCTTCTGGAGCTGACAGTGAGTCAACAATGATACAATTTCTGTGGGTTTTTTTTTTCATCCTCTTGCAAGACCATTGTTGCGTATTGTGTTTTGAACGCTGGTCTCCATTTGGGATATTGATATCAAGATGTCTTTGGTCAAAAGCCTTGGTTTAGAAGCTAGACCTGCACCAAACTGGCATAGAAATCATGCTGGTCTAAACTAGTCTTGCCTGGAGGGTTATTTGGAGAGTCTTGTATCTGACCATTGAAATAGGTATACGATTAGTGACTGGTGAAATTAGTAAAATGAGATACCGTACAAGACCCCAGAAAATGAATTGCTAAATGCTGTAGAAAATACACCAACATTTCAAAAGAATAAAACTGGTCTTCTGTCAGACTGACCGTGTGTCTGTGTGTGTGTGTGTGTGTGTGTGTGTGTGTGTGTGTGTGCGGCTCGATGTTTGCATGAGTGAGATATTTATTTCTAGTGTGCAAATTCCAAACATCTCTTCTGCTGTTCTCTTCCAAGTCAAATGAACATGAATAATCACAATTTACTTAAGTGTAATATTTGGCAGGCTGCTAAATTGCCTGCTGTTGGCGCAAATTTGCCTTCGAAAAATAAAGTAAACAAAACTTTCCATAAATTTAATGATTTGACCTGGTTGTATTTTTATCATTAAAAAAAAATCCACTACATGTTTAAAATATACATTATTTAAAAAGCTAAATAGAACAATCCACAAATGTTGCAGTTTTTGTAGTACAGATGTGTTACAGTGACAAGGCTGCTTAAAGAGAACCTGTCAAGTATTTTCATGTTTTGTTTTGGTTGTATAAAATTATGCATTTGCGACTTAAAGGGTTAGTTCACCCAAAAATGAAATTTCTGTCATTAATTAATCACCCTCATGTCGTTCCAAACCCGCAAGACCTTCATTCATCTTTGGAACACAAATTAAGATATTTTTAATGAAATCCGAGAGGTTTCTTGTGTCCCAAAGAAATCACCACATTCAAGGTCCAGAGAAGTAGTCGTTAAAATAGTCAACGCGACTACAGTGGTTCATGTTATAAAGCAACGAGAATACTTTTTGTGCGCAAACACACACACACACACACACACACACACACACACACACACACACACACACAAAAAAGACTTTATTCAACATTTTTCCTTTTCCCTGTCAGTCTCCTACGCAGTTGACGCAGTGAATGCAGTGCAGCACTTCCTTGTTTATGTCCGAACGCCAGCTCATTATTGCCCATTATTGACTGTTCTATCAGTCGGCGTTCTGACATAAAAAAGCTGAAGCTCTGCAATGTGTCTTTAACGTAAACTGCATAGGAGAACGAAAGGGTAGAGAGGAAATTGTTGAATAAAGTCGTTATTTTTGTTTTGTTTTTGCACACAAAAAGTATTCTCGTCACTTCATAACATTAAAGTTGAACCACTGTAGTCACATGAACTATTTTAACAATGAACAAAGGTCTTACAGGTTTGGACCGACATGAGGGTGAGTAATTAATAACAGACATTTCATTTTTTGTCCCCCCCCCCTTGTATCCAAGGAATATTTCAAAGAGAAGAACAAGAAGTGGCTGGTGAAGGTCACATCCCATAACATGACTGGCTGTTTCAATAAACAATTCATATTCTTACAATCTACTAGTGTGCAGGATTCTTCTCTATTCTAGACTCTTTTTTTATGTTGTATTGCAACACTAAGTAACTGCAACCAAAATGCAACATTTTGAAGCAAAAAGTTGTAGAAATGTTTTGTTCTTGCTGGGATGCCAGCCACAATATCATTCAATTCGACTTATTATTTAAAGGTGCACTATGTAAAATTTTCTGTCCGCTAGAGGCCTATTCAAAACAAAGGCGTAGCTTGATGACGCCAAGTTTAAGCGCGGAATCTTGGGACATGTGGTCTTCATCTCAACGGTGGGTGGAAAAGAATTGGGATAGGACTCGGGAAGAAATCATGTTCATGGATGCGATTATTAACGTTACTGTAGTATGAAGCAGAGCAGAACCGAGTGTTGTGGGAGCTGAACGAGGCCGCTGGAGCGATTGCGCAACACACGCCTCACGAGCAGCGGAACTTTTATTATGACTCAGTCGCCGGTGCCGCTTCTGCTTTTCCGGTCATGAGTATGAGGTAACACAGCTCTGTTTATCATATTAGATACATTTGAGTGTGTTGAAAATGATGTTATAACGTTACTCTGTACGTTCGCTCGGCGGCTGCTGTAAGACACTTGTTGCACACTGCAGTAAGATAGATTGATATTAGAATATAATAATAAATGCTGGATGGCTTTTGTTGATAAATGGCTTGTAATTAATTTTAAAACGTATTGTATGATGGAGAAAATTCTGTATTACTGTTACTAAAAATAAAGATGCATCTGATTATGCTATGTTAGCTACTTGACAAAATAGTGTTTTTCTCTGAGGCATGGTACTCGCAAAAAATCAAGAAAATTAGATTTAAACAATAAGACTAAATGTGTTGAGCTATATAACAATAATTAGTTTTCTGTCTATAAATATATCAAAACAGTTATTCCCTTGTCTATTAAAACATGTAATATATTAAAGCGTCTTTGGTGTTTACATGGTTTCTACAAAATAAAACCGGAAACTGAGGCAGATCGAGGGTTAACGCAGGTATGACGCAATTGACAGGTGACTCCTCACAGCAAACATTTGTGATGTTGTAAGTACTCAAGTGAACAAAATATATAACACTGGCCTAGTGGTTTTTGTATATTTTACTGCAAAATTATTATATATTGCACCTTTAATGACAATATACAGTACACACAAAACTATGGAAGCTTGTTTCAGCCATGAAATAAAGCAATTTAAAAGATAATTGCGACTTTATATCTCGCGATTCTGACTTTTTTCTCAGAATTGCAAGATATAAATTCACAATTATGACTTTTTTTGCTCAGAATTGCGAGTTTATATCTCACAATTCTGACTCATTTTCTCGGAATTCTGAGATAAACTCGCAATTGCAAGATATAATGTCAAATTCTGAGGAAAAAAAGACTGTTTTTTTCAGAATTACGCGTTTATATCTCACAATTCTTGTTATTGCGTGTTATAAAGTGAGAATTGTGATATAAACTCGTAATTCGGAAAAAAAAAAAAATAAGAATCGCAAGTTGTACACTCGCAATTACAAGAAAAAAGTCAGAATTGTAAGATAAAAAGTCGCAAATATTTTTTTATTTTTTATTCAGTGGTGAAAACAAACTTCTATACAAAACTGGTTCTGTTTACTTTCTTAATAAATGTTTCTGGTCGCACTGTACATAATTCAGCAGTGCACATTATTATATATATATAAAAAATCTGTTTGCATATTCTTTAATCAAAATATAATGACGCCTCTGAAATGATTTTCCTTTCTGTTGACGTAACCAAAACTGTGGGATTAAAAGAATATGAACCAATGAGATCAAAGTTTTCTCTCCTCTGGATAAGGCTTTGCTCAGGACCTGAGCTCCAATCAATCTACAAACCAAAGAAAGCTGTAATAGAATCTTTACAATTCTGTTTTGCAGGCAGATCATTTGATATTTAAGGTGGGTGGAAACAGAAGCTGAATGCTGTAAGATTGAATGCTTGATGAGAAGGATGTCAATAATGAAATTCCTGCCTTTTGAGAAAACTCATTATTTCAGGGCTAGTTTAAATAAAAGAGCATCAGCTTGAGTGAATTTGGTTTTCATTTTCTGGTTGTTTACTGCAACGGAGAGGGGGAAACGCTAGTGGTATTATAGGCTTAATAAACACTTTGCATGTGCATTTGCTTCAAGGAAATGTGCTAAGAAACTCAGGGCAAATTTTGCACAAGTCAAAATGTAAATGGCTAGTGTGTGTATGTGTGTTCTTATGAAGTCTTTACATAGTGAAGGTTCTTTCTGAATAGCCTCAATATACAATGAACGTTTTCTAAAGAGACCTTGGTCACTGACTTGCTTAGCACTGAAATTAAATTAGCAAATCTTTCAAAGCGATCTTGTCATGCCAAAATTGCTTTGGAAAGGAGAAAATGTGATGAAATTCTGACAAAGTGTCATTTTCCTGCTGCATACAAGCTTGTTTCAAGCCTCTGGGCTGTTCAGTGTAAACATTTAAACAACAGAAAGCTTGACTGAAGGGAAACAGCAGCTAGAAACAAAGCCTTCTACATCTTTTCCCTTATTCAGCTTCATCCTCCTGGGAAACTGGGAGTGCATTCTTGTGTTGTGAATAAAATAGCAAAGTGGCAACACGACCGTATGATAGAGACATTGATAGAAAGATTGAAAAGGGGGGAGTGGAGGGGGAGAGGAAAGCAAAGGAGATGCAAGCCTCATTTTTTCTGAAAAGCTCCAGCGCTATGAACCCATTTATGTGCACAAAAGACTGAGCTCTGTTGTTCTGGCCGTACGTGCTCAGAAAAGGTGTTCAATCCAAGCCCGACCAATCACAACATGGATAATTTTACACATAAAACAATCTTCTGCTCTCCGTTCATCAGAGCTCTTTCTCTCAGTAACAAAAAAAGCTCTCAAAACAGAGCAGTGCTCCAAACCACTGTGAGCAGTCTTTGCAGATTTGAGGTTTTTCGCCTTGGAAGATCCTGTGAAATTGGAGTTTTGTGGATTTTAGTCCATGTCTTTTGGCTTTGAGGGTGTCTACGCTGTATATGCTACTGTTTTTCTAAAGGTTTACCACACAAACCTTATTAGTAGATAAATGCGCTCTTTTACTTGGAGAAAATGGACTCATAGGTGTGCAACGACATTTTACCGCCATGTTAAAATGAAAGATTATGAAAATAAAGGATCTGTTCACACCTGATATTAAGAAGTGTTTTCATCAATCCTATGGACGACGCTAAATACAGGTGTAAATGGGGTCTACTTTCGACCACTTACAGAGGTAGTCAAAAACACATTCAGCCGGATTGCTTTCGTAGTGTAAACGCTCATGTGGTCAAATGTGTTGGAACAGCCACAAAAGACTACAAAAGACCTAACGCGTAGACATTATGGGAAGTGTGATAGCCAGATGGGATTTAAACTTTGTCAGTTGAAGACCTAAAAGGATAATTCAACCAAAATGAAAATTATCCATGATTTACTCACCCTCAAGCCATCCTAGGTGTATATGACTTTCTTCTTTCAGATGAACACAATTGGAGATATATTTAAAAATATGGCTCTTCCAAGCTTTATAATGGTAGTGAAAGGGGGGTCTGTTTTGAAGCCCCCAAAAATGCATCCATCCATCATTAAAAGTAATCCATACAGCTCCATGGGGTTAAAAAAGACATTCTGAAGCAAAGCAATGGGTTTTTTGTAAGAAAAATATCCATATTTAAAACTTTATAATATAAAATAACTAGCTTCCGCCAGGCGACCGTACACATACTCCGCAAGTCAATTTGCAGCAAATGAGTAACCCGTGACGCCATGTATGGCGCAGGATGTAGGAGTATCGTAAGTTTAGATGCCTCTTGCCATTCAAACAAATATGGCTGGGCAACAAACTGAAGCTCCTCTTCTCTTATATCGAAATCCTCCAACATTTCTCTTTAAAATTTCTCTTTCAGACGTCTAATTCATGACCAGTGTTTTGTTTTGCTCTATCCTTTGCTCTTCTGCGTTCGTCGTTGCATCATGCGTTGGGTCAGAGGTTACTTTTCCTCCACAAATTGATGCGTACGGCCGTCTGCAGGAAGCTAGTTATTGTAGTTAATAACGTTTTAAATATGGGCATTTTTCTAATAAAAACCCATCGCTTCGATTCTGAAGGCCTTTATTAACCCCATGGATTATATTTATGATGGATGGATGCATTTATTTGGCGCTTCAAAACACTACCATTAAAAAGCTTGGCAGAGCTAAGATATTTTTAAATATATCTCCATTTGTGTTCGTCTGAAAGAAGATTGTCATACACACCTAGGATGGCTTGAGGATGAGTAAATCATGGACTAATTTTCATTTTTGGGTGAGCACAAGCGCAATGTTCTCTGTGTCAGTGTCGTCTTGTGGCTGTCGGAGCAGAAACGAAAGCTGATGCTCTCTATTTATATTTTTTCGTCATCTCCGGGCGCATTCATATGTAAATTGCGCGAGCTCGTCCATTAGATCAAAAGATATGAAAAACAAAACAAGTGTAAATGAATAATTTCATTATAGACTTATTAAGAGAATAAAGTCAAAGAATAAAGAAAGAATTAATGTAACAAAATTAGTCATATTTTGAGAATAAAGTTGTAGCATTACAAGATTATAGTTGAAATATTATGAAAATTTTATTACTTTAAATTTGTCATTTTGATTCAAAACGTTACTGCTGTAATTTCATAATGTGGCATGCACTATATAACATATAATGCAATTAAATAACATATACTGTTAATATAAATATTAAATATTATACACAAACATTGCAGTTTGGTTTTTTGTACAGATTCAATACATTGACACTTTGAGGCTACTTGACGTAAACCAAGGAGTTATTAACAAGTATTTTTTTTATCTATCTATCTATCTATCTATCTATCTATCTATCTATCCATCCATCCATCCATCCATCCATCTTCAGTATGATGACTAAATATTTTTATTATAGAACAAACAGGAACTCTGATATTTTTTGGCAATGTTGTTTTTGTCAGAATGCAAGTATACTGTAATTTTGAATGTCTGTCAGCGAATTATTCTTTTTGCCCTCAGAAAGGTGTATTTTTGATGGAGCCCTTCGATATGTCCTTAACCATAATATGGACCTTAATTGGATAAGGGTCACAATGAAATTACCTATTTTGGATCCTGAGTGCAGATCCACAGTCCGAACAAGTCTCCCTATGACCTTCCAAGGAGAGCTTGGCATAAGTAACTCTGGACATTTAAGTCTGTGAGGGACAGGAAGACATTTCTGAAAGCGTGGCACACCCACCGTGGCTCTGGATGGAAATGTTTCAGATTGTGAAGTTGTCTCTCTTCCCTTCACCCTCCCACCCCCTCCCCATCCTTTGGCAGTGCGCCTGGACGTTTGCCTGGCCGGGAGCCCCTGGCTGCATCTCAATGCCTTGTGCTGGGTATTGATTAGGACAAACGCTTAGCTCTCCCCACCAGCCCAGACTCAGCGCGTGCGGCAGTGTGTGGCTGTTTGATGTCACTTGTGTTTCTCTGTCTTCCTTTCCCTTTTATTTCGCTGTTTTCCATCTCGTCTGCGCTTCTTCAAATGCTAGCGACGTAGTGAGCGGCCCTGCAGCCTGTCTCGTGCGCTTGATGTTTCTTTGCATCGCACCTTCCTTGCAAAACAAATTGACTGCTGCTTTGAGGTGGAAACTCACGAGCCCCCGGTGTGTTTCAGAAACTGGTGTGTGTGTACACGCATGCGTGAGTATACTTGTACAAAGCATGTGGAGAATGTATAAATTTTGTTTCTCACTCGCAGTCGCTTACAGTTCTTCCGCTCAAAGATTTGATATTTATCACGCATACTTATGGTGTTGAAGGGGAAAATTCACCCAAAAAAGAAAATCCTGTCATTATTTACTCATCCACATGCTGTTTAGTGGAAATTTTGCATTTTTATGCGCTCATTTACATACAATAGGAACTGTGTCAAGCTCCAAAAAGCATCATAAAAAGTAGCCATATGACGCTATGATCCAAGTCTTCTGAAGTCATATGTGAGGAACAGACCAAAATTAAGGTTATTATTCACTCATAATTTTACTTTCTTGTTTCTCATCTATCATATAGCTTCAGAAGACTCAAAATATTCTATAAAAAAATCACAAAAGTCAATACTAGTATAATCCTAGCAGTATTATGCTGTTGAATGCACTCTTTTATTTAAAAAAAAAAAAAAAAAAAAAGTATTAATGGGTCAATGACGTGACAGGTCTTTTTTTTTTATATATCCAAAGGCCTTAATAATAATAAAAAACAAAGATATGACATCCAAAGTATGTAAGATAGTACAACTAGATCTCTTTTATTGAATCCAAAAGGTTTTAATTATATTTTGCTACGTATAAAGGTACTTTAAAGATTTTAAAGTGTCAAAAGGTCATTTGGTTTAACCATCCAAAGGCCAATACAGCCATTTCATTTGTGATTAAAATATCTTAAAATGTAATAAATGTATATATTTTTTATTCTGGCATGATTTTATATAACATCATTTATCAACATAGTGCAAAATGGTATTAAAATTATGTGTAGAAGTCGTTGCTTTGTTATGAGAAAGAATGTCCGGAAAAATGAATTTAATTGATGTCATTTGGAGTAACCAATATAAGCAGGACCATTTTGGATCAAGTCATGTGGTCAATATCATGTGACAGGATGTGACATCATTCAGACACCTGCAAAGGACTACATGGTCTCTCTTAACTATTTGAAAAATTAATGTTTTCACTTGCTCATATGCATGTCCCGAAACATCAGGTCATTCTGTACAACCGCTATAAAACATGGAAATGTAATATTTAAAAAAATTGTACTTTTTGTACAAGTCCTTTTGTTAACTAGCCAGCAAGCTAACTAGCTAGCTAACTAGATATCAGCCTGTTAGCATTGTTTGAAAATATCGTCATCCAGTATAACCAAAAGTGTCATTTTGGTTAAACTGAATAACTTTTTTGGTGACAAATTTTGTCCATCTTGTAAAAAATGACAAAAGCAGTCTTAACTGATTATAAAAAAACACATAATTTCATTGTTAACACTTAATAAAACTTGAAAATGAATTATATATCCATTATGTTTTTTTTACACTTTTAAAAACCTTATTCGTCAATGACCCTAATATAGATTAACCATTTGACATTTAGCCTGCAAGTATTTCTTAATTAAGTAAACATTGAACATTAAACCTAAAATAACACTTGAAAAAGTCAAATGTTTTCAATTACTCAAAGTCAGTAATAAAGAACATTTGCTGGTATAGTCTTCACTGCATGATATTAAATTAAACACTCATTATTACTGATTCTTTAAATTAAAGGACTTATTAAAGATACTATTAAAAGATTTTTAATGCAATCAATATTAATTAAACAACAACATTGTTAAGAAAATGATGGATATCTCATTTTCTTAAAAATGTTGTTTAATTAATATTGATTGCATAAAAAAAATCCTGTTAGGCTGCATATGAATGACATTGATTTTATTTTAGTTGCTATGAACTGCCATTAAAAAGAGCTGTGTAAAGATTCTCTGTGTAAATAAATAATGACATAATGATTTTTTTTCCTTAAGTGTAA